>NW_027475180.1:0-300000 GCF_051020985.1 Nomia melanderi
ATACGTTTAAATAGTTTTATGTTGTTTTATAGACCTTTATATAGTTTTGTATAGTTTTCTAAGTTTTATATAGTTTTATATAGTTTTATAGAGCTTTATATAGTTTTATATAGTTTTATATAGTTTTTATAGAGTTTTATAAAGTTTTATATAGTTTTGTTAGTTTTATATATTTTTATATAGTTCTATATAGGTTTTTATAGTTTTATATAGTTTTATATAGTTGTATATAGTTTTATATGTTTTATATAGTTTTATATAGTTTTATATAGTTTTATATAGTTTTATAGAGCTTTATATAGTTTTATATAGTTTTATATAGTTTCATAGAGTTTTATATACTTTTAAATAGTTTTATGTTGTTTTATAGAGCTTTATATAGTTTTGTATAGTTTTATATAGTTTTATATAGTTTTATATAGTTTTATGTAGTTTTATATAGTTTCATATAGTTTTATATAGTTCTATGTAGTTTCATATAGTTTAATCAGTTTTATGTAGTTTTATATTGTTTTATATAGTTTTATATAGTTTTTTTATAATTTTATGTTGTTTTATATAGTATTACATAGTTTTATATAGTTTTATATACTTATATATATTTTTATATATTTTTATATAGTTTTATATAGTTTCATATAGTATTATATAGTTTTATACAGTTTTATTAGTTTTATGTAGTTTGATATAGTTCTCGATAATTTCATATAGTTTTAATAGTTTTATATAGTTTTATATGCTTTCATATAGTTTTATACAGTTTTATATAGTTTTATGCAGTTTCAAACAGTTTTATATAGTTCTATATAACTTTTTACACTTTTATATGGTTTTAAATAGTTTTATATTGTCCCATATAGTTTTACATACTTTTACATAGTTTTACCGAGTTTTATTAGTTTTTATATAGTTTTATATAGTTTTATATAGTTTTATGTAGTTTTATATAGTTTCATATAGTTTCATATAGTTTCATATCGTTTTACAATCTTTTGTATTGTTTTATTAGTTCTATATAATTTTATATAGTTTTTATATATATTTATATAGTTTTATATAGTTTTATATAGATTCATATAGTTTTATATAGTTTTATTAGTTTTACATAGTTTTAAGTAGATTCATATAGTATTATATAGTTTTATACAGTTTTATTGGTTTTTTGTAGTTTGTATAGTTCTCGATAATTTCATATAGTTTTATTAGTTTTATATAGTTTTATATAGTTTTATATAATTTTACATGGTTTTATTACAGTTTTATATAGTTTTATATAGTTTTATACAGTTTTAAATAGGTTTATATTGTCCTATATAGTTTTACATAGTTTTACATATTTTTACCGAGTTTTATTAGTTTTATATAGTTTTATAAAGTTTTATATACTTATACATATTTTTATATATTTTTATATAGTTTTATATAGTTTTATATAGTTTTATTAGATTTATATTGTTTCTTTATGTTTTATATAGTTCATATCGTTTTACAATGTTTTGTATTGTTTTATTAGTTTCATATAGTTTTATATATTTCTATATAGTTTCATATAGTTTAATTAATTTTTTGTAGTTTTATATAGTATTATATAGTTTTATACAGTTTTATATAGTATTATATGGTTTCGTATGGTTTTATATAGTTTTAGATAGTTTTATATAGTTTTATATAGTTTTATATAGTTTTATATAGTTTTATATAGTTTTATATAGTTTTATATAGTTTTATATAGTTTTATATAGTTTTATATAGTTTTATATAGTTTTATACAGCTTTATTAGTTTTACACAGTTTTATGTTGTATTGTGTAGTTTTATACAGTTTTATATAGTTTTATATAGCTCTATATAATTTCATATAGTTTGATATAGTTTTGTATAGCTTTATATATCTTTATATAGCTTTATATAGTTTTATATACTTATATATAGTTTTATATAGTTTTATATAGTTTTATATAGTTTTATATAGTTTTATATAGTTTTATATAGTTTTATGTAGCTTTATTAGTTTTACATAGTTTTATGTTGTATTGTGTAGTTTTATACAGTTTTATATAGTTTATATAGCTCCATATAATTTCATATAGTTTGATATTGTTTTGTATATCTTTATATAGCTTTATATAGTTTTATATACTTTTATATAGTTTTATATAGTTTTATATAGTTTTATATAGTTTTATACAGTTTCATATAGTTTTATATAGTTTCATATCGTTTTACAATCTTTTGTATTGTTTTATTAGTTTCATATTGTTTTATATAGTTCTATATAGTTTCATATAGTTTAATTAGTTTTATGTAGTATTATATACTATTATATAGTTTTATACAGTTTTATATAGTATTATATGGTTTCATATACTTTTATATAGTTTTATATAATTTTATATAGTTTCATATAGTTTTATATAGTTTTATATAGTTTTATATAGTTTTATATAGTTTTATATAATTTTATATAGTTTTATATAGTTTTATATAGTTTTATATAATTTTATATAGTTTTGTATAGTTTTATATAGTTTTATATAGTCTTATATAGTTTTACATACTTTTACATAGTTTTACCGAGTTTTATTAGTTTTATATAGTTTTATATAGTTTTATATGTTTTATGTAGTTTTATATAGTTTCATATAGTTTTATATAGTTTCATATCGTTTTACAATCTTTTGTATTGTTTTATTAGTTCTATATAATTTTATATAGTTTTATATATATTTATATAGTTTTATATAGTTTTATATAGATTCATATAGTTTTATATAGTTTTATTAGTTTTACATAGTTTTAAGTAGATTCATATAGTATTATATAGTTTTATACAGTTTATTGGTTTTTTGTAGTTTGGTATAGTTCTCGATAATTTCATATAGTTTTTATTAGTTTTATATAGTTTTATATAGTTTTATATAATTTTACATGGTTTTATACAGTTTTATATAGTTTTATATAGTTTTATACAGTTTTAAATAGTTTTATATTGTCCTATATAGTTTTACATAGTTTTACATATTTTTACCGAGTTTTATTAGTTTTATATAGTTTTATAAAGTTTTATATACTTATATATATTTTTATATATTTTTATATAGTTTTATATAGTTTTATATAGTTTTATTTAGTTTTATATAGTTTCTTTATGTTTTATATAGTTTCATATCGTTTTACAATGTTTTGTATTGTTTTATTAGTTTTATATAGTTTTATATATTTCTATATAGTTTCATATAGTTTAATTAATTTTTTGTAGTTTTATATAGTATTATATAGTTTTATACAGTTTCATATAGTATTATATGGTTTCGTATGGTTTTATATAGTTTTAGATAGTTTTATATAGTTTTATATAGTTTTATATAGTTTTATATAGTTTTATATAGTTTTATATCGTTTTATATAGTTTTATATAGTTTTATATAGTTTTATATAGTTTTATACAGCTTTATTAGTTTTACACAGTTTTATGTTGTATTGTGTAGTTTTATACAGTTTTATATAGTTTTATATAGCTCTATATAATTTCATATAGTTTTATATAGTTTTGTATAGCTTTATATATCTTTATATAGCTTTATATAGTTTTATATACTTTTATATAGTTTTATATAGTTTTATATAGTTTTATATAGTTTTATATAGTTTTATATAGTTTTATATAGTTTTATATAGTTTTATGTAGCTTTATTAGTTTTACATAGTTTTATGTTGTATTGTGTAGTTTTATACAGTTTTATATAGTTTTATATAGCTCCATATAATTTCACATAGTTTGATATTGTTTTGTATATCTTTATATAGCTTTATATAGTTTTATATACTTTTATATAGTTTTATATAGTTTTATATAGTTTTATATAGTTTTATACAGTTTCATATAGTTTTATATAGTTTCATATCGTTTTACAATCTTTTGTATTGTTTTATTAGTTTCATATTGTTTTATATAGTTCTATATAGTTTCATATAGTTTAATTAGTTTTATGTAGTATTATATACTATTATATAGTTTTATACAGTTTTATATAGTATTATATGGTTTCATATACTTTTATATAGTTTTATATAATTTTATATAGTTTCATATAGTTTTATATAGTTTTATATAGTTTTATATAGTTTTATATAGTTTTATATAGTTTTATATAATTTTATATAGTTTTATATAGTTTTATATAGTTTTATATAATTTTATATAGTTTTGTATAGTTTTATATAGTTTTATATAGTCTTATATAGTTTTACATAGTTTCATATAGTTTTATATAGTTTTATGTAGTTTTATATACTTTTATGTAGTTTTATATAGTTCTATATAATTTTACATAGTTGTATATAATTTATATAATTTTATATAGTTTTATATAGTTTTATATAGTTTTATATAGTTTTATAGAATTCTATATTGTTTTATATAGTTTTTATAGTTCTATATAATTCTATATTGTTTTATATAGTTTTGTATAGTTTTTTACAGTTTTATATAGTTTTGTATAGTTTTATATAGTTTTATGTAGTTTTATATTGCGTTATGTGGTTCTATATAGTTTTGTATTGTTTTATATAGTTTTATAGTTTTATATAGTTTTATATAGTTTTATATAGTTTTCTATATTTTTATATAGTTTGATATAGTTTTACACAGTTTTATTTAGACCTATTAGTTTTGTATATTTGTATTACTTTTGTATAGTTTTATATAATTTTATATAGTAAGAAAGCCCTGGCGCATAAGTGAGTTATGCAGGCAAGATCTCGGAGCATCAGCGGCAGAGAAAATGTCAGTTACACGGTACCGCACACTCAGGTTTTGTCAAAAATCGCGCATGAATCTGCTGATATCTCGGGAGTTATAAGAAATAGTAAGATAAATCAAGCTGCATTTTCTGTTGGAGGACCTGGCGCATGAATGTGTGCAGCAGGAACGACCTCAGACCACCAGCTGCCTCTAAAACCACGAACTCATGGGGCCGGACACTGAGGGTCTGGGAAAAATCCAATATATATCTGGTGATATCTCGGGTGCTATTAGAGATAGCGCAATAAACCATAGTGAATTATCTGCAGGAGGCCCTGGCGCATGAATCTGTGCAGCGGGAACGACCTCGGACCACCAGGGGCGGAGAAAATTACAGATTTTCGGTATCCGTCACCAAAGGTCATGTAAAAATTCAGCATATATTTGGTGATATCTCGGGTGCTATTGCAGATAGCGCGATAAATCAAAGTGCATTGTCTGCATGAAGCCCTGGCGCATGAACCTGTGCAGCGGAAATGACCTGGGACCACCATGGGCCGAGAAAACCACCGACTCATGGGACCGGACACACAGGGTCAGGGAAAAATCCAATATATATCTGCTGATATCTCGGGTGCTATTAGAGATAGCTCGATAAATCAAAGTGAATTATCTGCAGGAGGCCCTGGCGCATGAATCTGTGCAGCGGGAACGACCTCGGACCACCAGGAGCCGAGAAAACCACCGAACCATGGGGCCGGAGACTCGGGGTCGGGGAAAAATCCAATATATATCTGGTGATATCTCGGGTGCTATTACAGATAGCGCGATAAATCAAAGTGCCTTGTCTGTAGGAGGCCCTACCGCTTGAATCTTTGCAGCCGGAACGACCTCGGGCCACCAGGGGCCGGGAAAACTACCGTCTCATGGGACCGGAAACTCAGGGTCAGGGAAAAGTCCATTATATATCTGGCGATATCTCGGGTGCTATTAGAGATAGCTCAATAAACCAAAGTGAATTATCTGCAGGAGGCCCTGGCGCATGAATGTGTGCAGCGGGAACGACCTCGGACCACCAGGAGCCGAGAAAACCACCGTCTCATGGGGCCGGACGCTCAGGGTCAGGGAAAAATCCAATATATATCTGGTGATATCTCGGGTGCTATTACAGATAGCGCAATAAATCAAAGTGCATTGTCTGTAGGAGGCCCTGCCGCATCAATCTGGGCAGCGGGAACGACCTCGGACCACCAGGGGCCGAGAAAACCACAGTCTCATGGGGCCGGACACTCAGGATCAGGGGAAAATCCAATATATGTCTGGTGATATCTCGGGTGCTATTAGAGATAGCGCAATAAAGCAAAGTGAATTATCTGCAGGAGGCCCTGGGGCATGAATCTGTGCAACGGGAACGACCTCGGACCACCAGGGGCCGAGAAAACCACTGTCTCATGGGGCCGGACACTCAGGGTCGGGGAAAAATCCAATATATATCTGGTGATATCTCGAGTGCTATTAGAGATAGCGCAATAAACGAAGTCGAATTATCTGCAGGACGCCTTGGCGCATGAATCTGTGCAGCGGGAACGACCTCGGACCACCAGGGGCCGAGAAAACCACAGTCTCCTGGGGCCGGACACTCAGGGTCAGGGAAAAATCCAATATATATATCTGGCGATATCTCGGGTGCTATTACAGATAGCGCAATAAATCAAAGTGCATTGTCTGTAGGAGGCCCTGCCGCATGAATCTGGGCAGCGGGAACGACCTCGGGCCACCAGGGGCCGAGAAATCCACCGTCTCATGGGGCCGGACACTCAGGGTCAGGGGAAAATCCAATATATGTCTGGTGATATCTCGGGTGCTATTAGAGATAGCGCAATAAAGCAAAGTGAATTATCTGCAGGAGGCCCTGGCGCATGAATCTGTGTATGGGGAACGACCTCGGACCTCCAGGGGCCGAGAAAATCACCGTCTCATGGGGCCAGACACTCAGGGTCGGGGAAAAATCCAATATATATCTGGTGATATCTCGAGTGCTATTAGAGATAGCGCAATCAACCAAAGTGAATTATCTGCAGGAGGCCCGGGCGCATGAATGTGTTCGGCGGGATCGACCTCGGACCACCAGGAGCCGAGAAAACCACCGTCTCATGGGGCCAGACACTCAGGGTCAGGGAAAAATCCAATATATATCTGGTGATATCTCGGGTGCTATCACAGATAGCGCAACAAATCAAAGTGCATTGTCTGTAGGAGGCCCTAGCGCATGCATCTGGGCAGCGGGAACGACCTCGGGCCACCAGGGGCCGAGAAAACCACCGTCTCATGGGGCCGGACACTCAGGGTCAGGGGAAAATCCAATATATATCTGGTGATATCTCGAGTGCTATTAGAGATAGCGCAATAAACCAATGTGAATTATCTGCAGGAGGCCCTGGCGCATGAATGTGTGCAGCGGGAACGACCTCGGACCACCAGAAGCCGAGAAAACCACCGTCTCATGGGGCCGGACACTCACGGTCGGGGAAAAGTCCAATATATATCTGGTGATATCTCGAGTGCTATTAGAGATAGCGCAATAAACCAAAGTGAATTATCTGCAGGAGGCCCTGGCGCATGAATGTGTGCAGCGGGAACGACCTCGGACCACCAGGAGCCGAGAAAACCACCGTCTCATGGGGCCGGACGCTCAGGGTCAGGGAAAAATCCAATATATATCTGGTGATATCTCGGGTGCTATTACAGATAGCGCAATAAATCAAAGTGCGTTGTCTGTAGGAGGCCCTGCCGCATCAATCTGGGCAGCGGGAACGACCTCGGACCACCAGGGGCCGAGAAAACCACAGTCTCATGGGGCCGGACACTCAGGGTCAGGGGAAAATCCGATATATATCTGGTGATATCTCTGGTATTATTAGAGATAGCGCAATCAACCAAAGTGAATTATCTGCAGGAGGCCCGGGCGCATGAATGTGTGCGGCGGGAACGACCTCGGACCACCAGGAGCCGAGAAAACCACCGTCTCATGGGGCCAGACACTCAGGGTCAGGGAAAAATCCAATATATATCTGGTGATATCTCGGGTGCTATTACAGATAGCGCAACAAATCAAAGTGCAATGTCTGTAGGAGGCCCTGGCGCATGAATCTGTGCAGCGGCAACGACCTCGGACCACCAGGGGCCGAGAAAACCACCGACACATGGGGCCGGACACTCAGGGTCGGGGAATAATCCAATATATATCTGGTGAAATCTCGGGTGCTATTACAGATAGCGCAATGAATCAAAGTGCATTGTCTGTAGGAGGCCCTGCCGCATGAATCTGGGCAGCGGGAACGACGTCGGACCACCAGGGGCTGAGAAAACCACATTCTCATGGGGCCGGACACTCAGGGTCAGGGGAAAATCCAATATATGTCTGGTGATATCTCGGGTGCTATTAGAGATAGCGCAATAAAGCAAAGTGAATTATCTGCAGGAGGCCCTGGGGCATGAATCTGTGCAGCGGGAACGACCTCGGACCACCAGGGGCCGAGAAAACCACCGTCTCATGGGGCCGGACACTCAGGGTCGGAGAAAAATGCAATATATATCTGGTGATATCTCGAGTGCTATTAGAGATAGCGCAATAAACCAAAGTGAATTATCTGCAGGAGGCCCTGTCGCATGCATGTGTGCAGCGGGAACGACCTCGGACCACCAGGGGCCGAGAAAACCCCCGTCTCATGGGGCCGGACACTCAGGGTCGGGGAAAAATCAAATATATATCTGGTGATATCTCGGGTGCTATTAGAGATAGCGCAATAAACCAAAGTGAATTATCTGCAGGAGGCCCTGGCGCATGAATCTGTGCAGCGGGAACGACCTCGGACCACCAGGGGCCGAGAAAACCACCGTCTCATGGGGCCGGATTCTCAGGGTCAGGGAAAAATCCAATATATATCTGGTGATATCTCGGGTGCTATTACAGATAGCGCAACAAATCAAAGTGCAATGCCTGTAGGAGGCCCTGGCGCATGCATCTGGGCAGCGGGAACGACCTCGGACCCCCAGGGGCCGAAAAAACCACCGTCTCATGGGGCCGGACACTCAGGGTCAGGGGAAAATCCAATATATATCTGGTGATATCTTGAGTGCTATTAGAGATAGCGCAATAAACCAAAGTGAATTATCTGCAGGAGGCCCTGGCGCATGAATGTGTGCAGCGGGAACGACCTCGGACCACCAGGAGCCGAGAAAACCACCGTCTCATGGGGCCGGACACTCAGGGTCAGGGAAAAATCCAATATATATCTGGTGAAATCTCGGGTGCTATTACAGATAGCGCAATGAGTCAAAGTGCATTGTCTGTAGGAGGCCCTGCCGCATGAATCTGGGCAGCGGGAACGACGTCGGACCACCAGGGGCTGAGAAAACCACATTCTCATGGGGCCGGACACTCAGGGTCAGGGGAAAATCCAATATATGTCTGGTGATATCTCGGGTGCTATTAGAGATAGCGCAATAAAGCAAAGTGAATTATCTGCAGGAGGCCCTGGGGCATGAATCTGTGCAGCGGGAACGACCTCGGACCACCAGGGGCCGAGAAAACCACCGTCTCATGGGGCCGGACACTCAGGGTCGGAGAAAAATGCAATATATATCTGGTGATATCTCGAGTGCTATTAGAGATAGCGCAATAAACCAAAGTGAATTATCTGCAGGAGGCCCTGTCGCATGCATGTGTGCAGCGGGAACGACCTCGGACCACCAGGGGCCGAGAAAACCCCCGTCTCATGGGGCCGGACACTCAGGGTCGGGGAAAAATCAAATATATATCTGGTGATATCTCGGGTGCTATTAGAGATAGCGCTATAAACCAAAGTGAATTATCTGCAGGAGGCCCTGGCGCATGAATCTGTGCAGCGGGAACGACCTCGGACCACCAGGGGCCGAGAAAACCACCGTCTCATGGGGCCGGATTCTCAGGGTCAGGGAAAAATCCAATATATATCTGGTGATATCTCGGGTGCTATTACAGATAGCGCAACAAATCAAAGTGCAATGCCTGTAGGAGGCCCTGGCGCATGCATCTGGGCAGCGGGAACGACCTCGGACCACCAGGGGCCGAGAAAACCACCGTCTCATGGGGCCGGACACTCAGGGTCAGGGGAAAATCCAATATATATCTGGTGATATCTTGAGTGCTATTAGAGATAGCGCAATAAACCAAAGTGAATTATCTGCAGGAGGCCCTGGCGCATGAATGTGTGCAGCGGGAACGACCTCGGACCACCAGGAGCCGAGAAAACCACCGTCTCATGGGGCCGGACACTCAGGGTCAGGGAAAAATCCAATATATATCTGGTGAAATCTCGGGTGCTATTACAGATAGCGCAATGAATCAAAGTGCATTGTCTGTAGGAGGCCCTGCCGCATGAATCTGGGCAGCGGGAACGACGTCGGACCACCAGGGGCTGAGAAAACCACATTCTCAGGGGGCCGGACACTCAGGGTCAGGGGAAAATCCAATATATATCTGGTGATATCTCGAGTGCTATTAGAGATAGCGCAATAAACCAATGTGAATTATCTGCAGGAGGCCCTGGCGCATGAATGTGTGCAGCGGGAACGACCTCGGACCACCAGGAGCCGAGAAAACCACCGTCTCATGGGGCCGGACACTCAGGGTCGGGGAAAAGTCCAATATATATCTGGTGATATCTCGAGTGCTATTAGAGATAGCGCAATCAACCAAAGTGAATTATCTGCAGGAGGCCCGGGCGCATGAATGTGTGCGGCGGGAACGACCTCGGACCACCAGGAGCCGAGAAAACCACCGTCTCATGGGGCCAGACACTCAGGGTCAGGGAAAAATCCAATATATATCTGGTGATATCTCGGGTGCTATTACAGATAGCGCAACAAATCAAAGTGCATTGTCTGTAGGAGGCCCTAGCGCATGCATCTGGGCAGCGGGAACGACCTCGGGCCACCAGGGGCCGAGAAAACCACCGTCTCATGGGGCCGTACACTCAGGGTCAGGGGAAGATCCAATATATATCTGGTGATATCTTGAGTGCTATTAGAGATAGCGCAATAAACCAAAGTGAATTATCTGCAGGAGGCACTGGCGCATGAATGTGTGCAGCGGGAACGACCTCGAACCACCAGTAGCCGAGAAAACCACCGTCTCATGGGGCCGGACACTCAGGGTCAGGGAAAAATCCAATATATATCTGGTGATATCTCGGGTGCTATTACAGATAGCGCAACAAATCAAAGTGCAATGTCTGTAGGAGGCCCTGGCGCATGAATCTGTGCAGCGGCAACGACCTCGGACCACCAGGGGCCGAGAAAACCACCGACACATGGGGCCGGACACTCAGGGTCAGGGAAAAATCCAATATATATCTGGTGAAATCTCGGGTGCTATTACAGATAGCGCAATGAATCAAAGTGCATTGTCTGTAGGAGGCCCTGCCGCATGAATCTGGGCAGCGGGAACGACGTCGGACCACCAGGGGCTGAGAAAACCACATTCTCATGGGGCCGGACACTCAGGGTCAGGGGAAAATCCAATATATATCTGGTGATATCTCGAGTGCTATTAGAGATAGCGCAATAAACCAAAGTGAATTATCTGCAGGAGGCCCTGGCGCATGAATGTGTGCAGCGGGAACGACCTCGGACCACCAGGAGCCGAGAAAACCTCCGTCTCATGGGGCCGGACGCTCAGGGTCAGGGAAAAATCCAATATATATCTGGTGATATCTCGGGTGCTATTACAGATAGCGCAATAAATCAAAGTGCATTGTCTGTAGGAGGCCCTGCCGCATCAATCTGGGCACCGGGAACGACCTCGGACCACCAGGGGCCGAGAAAACCACAGTCTCATGGGGCAGTACACTCAGGGTCAGGGGAAAATCCAATATATGTCTGGTGATATCTCGGGTGCTATTAGAGATAGCGCAATAAAGCAAAGTGAATTATCTGCAGGAGGCCCTGGCGCATGAATCTGTGCAGCGGGAACGACCTCGGACCACCAGGGGCCGAGAAAACCACCGTCTCATGGGGCCGGACACTCAGGGTCGGGGAAAAATCCAATATATATCTGGTGATATCTCGAGTGCTATTAGAGATAGCGCAATCAACCATAGTGAATTATCTGCAGGAGGCCCGGGCGCATGAATGTGTGCGGCGGGAACGACCTCGGACCACCAGGAGCCGAGAAAACCACCGTCTCATGGGGCCAGACACTCAGGGTCAGGGGAAAATCCAATATATATCTGGTGATATCTTGAGTGCTATTAGAGATAGCGCAATAAAGCAAAGTGAATTATCTGCAGGAGGCCCTGGCGCATGAATCTGTGCAGCGGGAACGACCTCGGACCACCAGCGGCCGAGAAAACCACCGTCTCATGGGGCCGGACACTCAGGGTCGGGGAAAAATCCAATATATATCTGGTGATATCTCGAGTGCTATTAGAGATAGCGCAATCAACCAAAGTGAATTATCTGCAGGAGGCCCGGGCGCATGAATGTGTGCGGCGGGAACGACCTCGGACCACCAGGAGCCGAGAAAACCACCGTCTCATGGGGCCAGACACTCAGGGTCAGGGAAAAATCCAATATATATCTGGTGATATCTCGGGTGCTATTACAGATAGCCCAATAAATCAAAGTGCATTGTCTGTAGGAGGCCCTAGCGCATGCATCTGAGCAGCGGGAACGACCTCGGGCCACCAGGGGCCGAGAAAACCACCGTCTCATGGGGCCGGACACTCAGGGTCCGGGGAAAATCCAATATATATCTGGTGATATCTTGAGTGCTATTAGAGATAGCGCAATAAACCAAAGTGAATTATCTGCAGGAGGCCCTGGCGCATGAATGTGTGCAGCGGGAAGGACCTCGGACCACCAGGAGCCGAGAAAACCACCGTCTCATGGGGCCGGACACTCAGGGTCAGGGAAAAATCCAATATATATCTGGTGATATCTCGGGTGCTATTACAGATAGCGCAACAAATCAAAGTGCAATGTCTGTAGGAGGCCCTGGCGCATGAATCTGTGCAGCGGCAACGACCTCGGACCACCAGGGGCCGAGAAAACCACCGACACATGGGGCCGGACACTCAGGGTCAGGGAAAAATCCAATATATATCTGGTGAAATCTCGGGTGCTATTACAGATAGCGCAATGAATCAAAGTGCATTGTCTGTAGGAGGCCCTGCCGCATGAATCTGGGCAGCGGGGACGACGTCGGACCACCAGGGGCTGAGAAAACCACATTCTCATGGGGCCGGACACTCAGGGTCAGGGAAAAATCCAATATATATCTGGTGATATCTCGGGTGCTATTACAGATAGCGCAATAAACCAATGTGAATTATCTGCAGGAGGCCCTGGCGCATGAATGTGTGCAACGGGAACGACCTCGGACCACCAGGAGCCGAGAAAACCACCGTCTCATGGGGCCGGACACTCAGGGTCGGGGAAAAGTCCAATATATATCTGGTGATATCTCGAGTGCTATTAGAGATAGCGCAATAAACCAAAGTGAATTATCTGCAGGAGGCCCTGGCGCATGAATGTGTGCAGCGGGAACGACCTCGGACCACCAGGAGCCGAGAAAACCACCGTCTCATGGGGCCGGACGCTCAGGGTCAGGGAAAAATCCAATATATATCTGGTGATATCTCGGGTGCTATTACAGATAGCGCAATAAATCAAAGTGCATTGTCTGTAGGAGGCCCTGCCGCATCAATCTGGGCACCGGGAACGACCTCGGACCACCAGGGGCCGAGAAAACCACAGTCTCATGGGGACGGACACTCAGGGTCAGGGGAAAATCCAATATATGTCTGCTGATATCTCGGGTGCTATTAGAGATAGCGCAATAAAGCAAAGTGAATTATCTGCAGGAGGCCCTGGCGCATGAATCTGTGCAGCGGGAACGACCTCGGACCACCAGGGGCCGAGAAAACCACCGTCTCATGGGGCCGGACACTCAGGGTCGGGGAAAAATCCAATATATATCTGGTGATATCTCGAGTGCTATTAGAGATAGCGCAATCAACCATAGTGAATTATCTGCAGGAGGCCCGGGCGCATGAATGTGTGCGGCGGGAACGACCTCGGACCACCAGGAGCCGAGAAATCCACCGTCTCATGGGGCCAGACACTCAGGGTCAGGGGAAAATCCAATATATATCTGGTGATATCTTGAGTGCTATTAGAGATAGCGCAATAAAGCAAAGTGAATTATCTGCAGGAGGCCCTGGCGCATGAATCTGTGCAGCGGGAACGACCTCGGACCACCAGGGGCCGAGAAAACCACCGTCTCATGGGGCCGGACACTCAGGGTCGGGGAAAAATCCAATATATATCTGGTGATATCTCGAGTGCTATTAGAGATAGCGCAATCAACCAAAGTGAATTATCTGCAGGAGGCCCGGGCGCATGAATGTGTGCGGCGGGAACGACCTCGGACCACCAGGAGCCGAGAAAACCACCGTCTCATGGGGCCAGACACTCAGGGTCAGGGAAAAATCCAATATATATCTGGTGATATCTCGGGTGCTATTACAGATAGCCCAATAAATCAAAGTGCATTGTCTGTAGGAGGCCCTAGCGCATGCATCTGAGCAGCGGGAACGACCTCGGGCCACCAGGGGCCGAGAAAACCACCGTCTCATGGGGCCGTACACTCAGGGTCAGGGGAAAATCCAATATATATCTGGTGATATCTTGAGTGCTATTAGAGATAGCGCAATAAACCAAAGTGAATTATCTGCAGGAGGCCCTGGCGCATGAATGTGTGCAGCGGGAACGACCTCGGACCACCAGTAGCCGAGAAAACCACCGTCTCATGGGGCCGGACACTCAGGGTCAGGGAAAAATCCAATATATATCTGGTGATATCTCGGGTGCTATTACAGATAGCGCAACAAATCAAAGTGCAATGTCTGTAGGAGGCCCTGGCGCATGAATCTGTGCAGCGGCAACGACCTCGGACCACCAGGGGCCGAGAAAACCACCGACACATGGGGCCGGACACTCAGGGTCAGGGAAAAATCCAATATATATCTGGTGAAATCTCGGGTGCTATTACAGATAGCGCAATGAATCAAAGTGCATTGTCTGTAGGAGGCCCTGCCGCATGAATCTGGGCAGCGGGAACGACGTCGGACCACCAGGGGCTGAGAAAACCACATTCTCATGGGGCCGGACACTCAGGGTCAGGGGAAAATCCAATATATATCTGGTGATATCTCGAGTGCTATTAGAGATAACGCAATAAACCAAAGTGAATTATCTGCAGGAGGCCCCGGCGCATGATTCTGTGCAGCGGGAGCGACCTCGGACCACTAGGGGCCGAGAAAACCACCGTCTCATGGGGCCGGACACTCAGGGTCGGGGAAAAATCAAAAATATATGTCTGGTGATATCTCGGGTGCTATTACAGATAGCGCAATAAACCAAAGTGAATTATCTGCAGGAGGCCCTGGCGCATGAATCTGTGCAGCCGGAACGACCTCGGACCACCAGGGGCCGAGAAAACCACCGTCTCATGGGGCCGGACACTCAGGGTCAGGGGAAAATCCAATATATATATGGTTATATCTTGAGTGCTATTAGAGATAGCGCAATAAACCAAAGTGAATTATCTGCAGGAGGCCCTGGCGCATGAATGTGTGCAGCGGGAACGACCTCGGACCACCAGGAGCCGAGAAAACCACCGTCTCATGGGGCCGTACACTCAGGGTCAGGGAAAAATCCAATATATATCTGGTGATATCTCGGGTGCTATTACAGATAGCGCAACAAATCAAAGTGCAATGTCTGTAGGAGGCCCTGGCGCATGAATCTGCTCAGCGGCAACGACCTCGGACCACCAGGGGCCGAGAAAACCACCGACACATGGGGCCGGACACTCAGGGTCAGGGAAAAATCCACTATATATCTGGTGAAATCTCGGGTGCTATTACAGATAGCGCAATGAATCAAAGTGCATTGTCTGTAGGAGGCCCTGCCGCATGAATGTGGGCAGCGGGAACGACGTCGGACCACCAGGGGCTGAGAAAACCACATTCTCATGGGGCCGGACACTCAGGGTCAGGGGAAAATCCAATATATATCTGGTGATATCTCGAGTGCTATTAGAGATAGCGCAATAAACCAATGTGAATTATCTGCAGGAGGCCCTGGCGCATGAATGTGTGCAGCGGGAACGACCTCGGACCACCAGGAGCCGAGAAAACCACCGTCTCATGGGGCCGGACACTCAGGGTCGGGGAAAAGTCCAACATATATCTGGTGATATCTCGAGTGCTATTAGAGATGGCGCAATAAACCAAAGTTAATTATCTGCAGGAGCCCCTGGCGCATGAACGTGTGCAGCGGGAACGACCTCGGACCACCAGGAGCCGAGAAAACCACCGTCTCATGGGGCCGGACGCTCAGGGTAAGGGAAAAATCAAATATATATCTGCTGATATCTCGGGTGCTATTAGAGATAGCGCACTAAACCAAAGTGAATTATCTGCAGGAGGCACTGTCGCATGCATGTGTGCAGCGGGAACGACCTCGGACCACCAGGGGCCGAGAAAACCCCCGTCTCATGGGGCCGGACACTCAGGGTCGGGGAAAAATCCAATATATATCTGGTGATATCTCGGGTGCTATTACAGATGGCGCAATAAATCAAAGTGCATTGTCTGCAGGAAGCCCTGGCGCATGAATCCGTGCAGCGGGAACGACCTCGGACCACCAGGGGCCGAGAAAACCACCGTCTCATGGGGCCGGACACTCAGGGTCAGGGAAAAATCAAATATATATCTGGTGATATATAGGGTGCTAATACAGATAGCGCAATAAATCAAAGTGTATTGTCTGTAGGAGGCCCAGTCGCATGAATCTGGGCAGCGGGAACGACCTCGGACCACTAGGGGCCGAGAAAACCACCGTCTCATGTGGCCGGACACACAGGGTAAGGGGAAAATGCAATATATATCTGGTTATATCTCGGGTGCTATTAGAGATAGCGAAATAAACCAAAGTGAATTATCTGCAGGAGGCCCTGGCGCAGGAATCTGTGTAGCGGGAACGACCTCGGACCACCAGGGGCCGAGAAAACCACCGTCTCATGGGGCCGGACACTCAGGGTCAGGGAAAAATCAAATATATATCTGGTGATATATAGGGTGCTATTACAGATAGCGCAATAAATCAAAGTGCATTGTCTGCAGGAGGCCCTCGCGCATGCATCTGTGCAGCGGGAACGACCTCGGACCACCAGGGGCCGAGAAAACCACCGTCTAATGGGGCCGGACACTCAGGGTCAGGGAAAAATCCAATATATATCTGGTGATATCTCGGGTGCTATTAGAGATAGCGCAATAAACCAAAGTGAATTATCTGCAGGAGGCCCTGGCGCATGAATGTGTGCAGCGGGAAGGACCTCGGACCACCAGGAGCCGAGAAAACCACCGTCTCATGGGGCCGGACACTCAGGGTCAGGGAAAAATCCAATATATATCTGGTGATATCTCGGGTGCTATTACAGATAGCGCAACAAATCAAAGAGCAATGTCTGTAGGAGGCCCTGGCGCATGAATCTGTGCAGCGGCAACGACCTCGGACCACCAGGGGCCGAGAAAACCACCGACACATGGGGCCGGACACTCAGGGTCAGGGAAAAATCCAATATATATCTGGTGAAATCTCGGGTGCTATTACAGATAGCGCAATGAATCAAAGTGCATTGTCTGTAGGAGGCCCTGCCGCATGAATCTGGGCAGCGGGGACGACGTCGGACCACCAGGGGCTGAGAAAACCACATTCTCATGGGGCCGGACACTCAGGGTCAGGGAAAAATCCAATATATATCTGGTGATATCTCGGGTGCTATTACAGATAGCGCAATAAACCAATGTGAATTATCTGCAGGAGGCCCTGGCGCATGAATGTGTGCAACGGGAACGACCTCGGACCACCAGGAGCCGAGAAAACCACCGTCTCATGGGGCCGGACACTCAGGGTCGGGGAAAAGTCCAATATATATCTGGTGATATCTCGAGTGCTATTAGAGATAGCGCAATAAACCAAAGTGAATTATCTGCAGGAGGCCCTGGCGCATGAATGTGTGCAGCGGGAACGACCTCGGACCACCAGGAGCCGAGAAAACCACCGTCTCATGGGGCCGGACGCTCAGGGTCAGGGAAAAATCCAATATATATCTGGTGATATCTCGGGTGCTATTACAGATAGCGCAATAAATCAAAGTGCATTGTCTGTAGGAGGCCCTGCCGCATCAATCTGTGCACCGGGAACGACCTCGGACCACCAGGGGCCGAGAAAACCACAGTCTCATGGGGCCGGACACTCAGGGTCAGGGGAAAATCCAATATATGTCTGCTGATATCTCGGGTGCTATTAGAGATAGCGCAATAAAGCAAAGTGAATTATCTGCAGGAGGCCCTGGCGCATGAATCTGTGCAGCGGGAACGACCTCGGACCACCAGGGGCCGAGAAAACCACCGTCTCATGGGGCCGGACACTCAGGGTCGGGGAAAAATCCAATATATATCTGGTGATATCTCGAGTGCTATTAGAGATAGCGCAATCAACCATAGTGAATTATCTGCAGGAGGCCCGGGCGCATGAATGTGTGCGGCGGGAACGACCTCGGACCACCAGGAGCCGAGAAATCCACCGTCTCATGGGGCCAGACACTCAGGGTCAGGGGAAAATCCAATATATATCTGGTGATATCTTGAGTGCTATTAGAGATAGCGCAATAAAGCAAAGTGAATTATCTGCAGGAGGCCCTGGCGCATGAATCTGTGCAGCGGGAACGACCTCGGACCACCAGGGGCCGAGAAAACCACCGTCTCATGGGGCCGGACACTCAGGGTCGGGGAAAAATCCAATATATATCTGGTGATATCTCGAGTGCTATTAGAGATAGCGCAATCAACCAAAGTGAATTATCTGCAGGAGGCCCGGGCGCATGAATGTGTGCGGCGGGAACGACCTCGGACCACCAGGAGCCGAGAAAACCACCGTCTCATGGGGCCAGACACTCAGGGTCAGGGAAAAATCAAATATATATCTGGTGATATCTCGGGTGCTATTACAGATAGCCCAATAAATCAAAGTGCATTGTCTGTAGGAGGCCCTAGCGCATGCATCTGAGCAGCGGGAACGACCTCGGGCCACCAGGGGCCGAGAAAACCACCGTCTCATGGGGCCGTACACTCAGGGTCAGGGGAAAATCCAATATATATCTGGTGATATCTTGAGTGCTATTAGAGATAGCGCAATAAACCAAAGTGAATTATCTGCAGGAGGCCCTGGCGCATGAATGTGTGCAGCGGGAACGACCTCGGACCACCAGTAGCCGAGAAAACCACCGTCTCATGGGGCCGGACACTCAGGGTCAGGGAAAAATCCAATATATATCTGGTGATATCTCGGGTGCTATTACAGATAGCGCAACAAATCAAAGTGCAATGTCTGTAGGAGGCCCTGGCGCATGAATCTGTGCAGCGGCAACGACCTCGGACCACCAGGGGCCGAGAAAACCACCGACACATGGGGCCGGACACTCAGGGTCAGGGAAAAATCCAATATATATCTGGTGAAATCTCGGGTGCTATTACAGATAGCGCAATGAATCAAAGTGCATTGTCTGTAGGAGGCCCTGCCGCATGAATCTGGGCAGCGGGAACGACGTCGGACCACCAGGGGCTGAGAAAACCACATTCTCATGGGGCCGGACACTCAGGGTCAGGGGAAAATCCAATATATATCTGGTGATATCTCGAGTGCTATTAGAGATAACGCAATAAACCAAAGTGAATTATCTGCAGGAGGCCCCGGCGCATGATTCTGTGCAGCGGGAGCGACCTCGGACCACTAGGGGCCGAGAAAACCACCGTCTCATGGGGCCGGACACTCAGGGTCGGGGAAAAATCAAAAATATATGTCTGGTGATATCTCGGGTGCTATTACAGATAGCGCAATAGACCAAAGTGAATTATCTGCAGGAGGCCCTGGCGCATGAATCTGTGCAGCCGGAACGACCTCGGACCACCAGGGGCCGAGAAAACCACCGTCTCATGGGGCCGGACACTCAGGGTCAGGGGAAAATCCAATATATATATGGTGATATCTTGAGTGCTATTAGAGATAGCGCAATAAACCAAAGTGAATTATCTGCAGGAGGCCCTGGCGCATGAATGTGTGCAGCGGGAACGACCTCGGACCACCAGGAGCCGAGAAAACCACCGTCTCATGGGGCCGTACACTCAGGGTCAGGGAAAAATCCAATATATATCTGGTGATATCTCGGGTGCTATTACAGATAGCGCAACAAATCAAAGTGCAATGTCTGTAGGAGGCCCTGGCGCATGAATCTGCTCAGCGGCAACGACCTCGGACCACCAGGGGCCGAGAAAACCACCGACACATGGGGCCGGACACTCAGGGTCAGGGAAAAATCCACTATATATCTGGTGAAATCTCGGGTGCTATTACAGATAGCGCAATGAATCAAAGTGCATTGTCTGTAGGAGGCCCTGCCGCATGAATGTGGGCAGCGGGAACGACGTCGGACCACCAGGGGCTGAGAAAACCACATTCTCATGGGGCCGGACACTCAGGGTCAGGGGAAAATCCAATATATATCTGGTGATATCTCGAGTGCTATTAGAGATAGCGCAATAAACCAATGTGAATTATCTGCAGGAGGCCCTGGCGCATGAATGTGTGCAGCGGGAACGACCTCGAACCACCAGGAGCCGAGAAAACCACCGTCTCATGGGGCCGGACACTCAGGGTCGGGGAAAAGTCCAACATATATCTGGTGATATCTCGAGTGCTATTAGAGATGGCGCAATGAACCAAAGTTAATTATCTGCAGGAGCCCCTGGCGCATGAACGTGTGCAGCGGGAACGACCTCGGACCACCAGGAGCCGAGAAAACCACCGTCTCATGGGGCCGGACGCTCAGGGTAAGGGAAAAATCAAATATATATCTGCTGATATCTCGGGTGCTATTAGAGATAGCGCACTAAACCAAAGTGAATTATCTGCAGGAGGCACTGTCGCATGCATGTGTGCAGCGGGAACGACCTCGGACCACCAGGGGCCGAGAAAACCCCCGTCTCATGGGGCCGGACACTCAGGGTCGGGGAAAAATCCAATATATATCTGGTGATATCTCGGGTGCTATTACAGATGGCGCAATAAATCAAAGTGCATTGTCTGCAGGAAGCCCTGGCGCATGAATCCGTGCAGCGGGAACGACCTCGGACCACCAGGGGCCGAGAAAACCACCGTCTCATGGGGCCGGACACTCAGGGTCAGGGAAAAATCAAATATATATCTGGTGATATATAGGGTGCTAATACAGATAGCGCAATAAATCAAAGTGTATTGTCTGTAGGAGGCCCAGTCGCATGAATCTGGGCAGCGGGAACGACCTCGGACCACTAGGGGCCGAGAAAACCACCGTCTCATGTGGCCGGACACACAGGGTAAGGGGAAAATGCAATATATATCTGGTTATATCTCGGGTGCTATTAGAGATAGCGAAATAAACCAAAGTGAATTATCTGCAGGAGGCCCTGGCGCAGGAATCTGTGTAGCGGGAACGACCTCGGACCACCAGGGGCCGAGAAAACCACCGTCTCATGGGGCCGGACACTCAGGGTCAGGGAAAAATCAAATATATATCTGGTGATATATAGGGTGCTATTACAGATAGCGCAATAAATCAAAGTGCATTGTCTGCAGGAGGCCCTCGCGCATGCATCTGTGCAGCGGGAACGACCTCGGACCACCAGGGGCCGAGAAAACCACCGTCTAATGGGGCCGGACACTCAGGGTCAGGGAAAAATCCAATATATATCTGGCGATATCTCGGGTGCTATTAGAGATAGCGCAATAAACCAAAGTGAATTATGTGCAGGAGGCCCTGGCGGATGAATCTGTGCAGCAGGAACGACCTCGGATCACCAGGGGCCGAGAAAACCACCGACACATGAGGCCGGGCACTCAGGGTCAGGGAAGAATCCATTATATATCTGGTGATATCTCGGGTGCTATTAGAGATAGCGGGATAAATCAAAGTGCGTTGTCTGCAGGAGGCCCTGGCGCATGAATCTGGGCAGCGGGAACGACCTCGGACCACCAGGGGCCGAGAAAACCACCGTCTCATGGGGCCGGACACTCAGGGTCAGGGAAAAATCCAATATATATCCGGTGATATCTCGGGTGCTATTACAGATAGCGCAATAAATCAAAGTGCATTGTCTGTAGGAGGCCCAGTCGCATGAATCTGGGCAGCGGGAACGACCTCGGAACACCAGGGGCCGAGATAACCACCGTCTCATGGGGCCGGACACTCAGGGTCAGGGAAAAATCCAATATACATCTGGTGATATCTCGGGTGCTATTACAGATAGCGCAATAAACCAAAGTGAATTATCTGCATGAGGCCCTGCCGCATGCATCTCAGCAGGGGGAACGTCCTCGGACCACCAGGGGCCGAGAAAACCACCGTCTCATGGGGCCGGACACTCAGGGTCAGGGAAAAATCCAATATATATTTGGTGATATCTCGGGTGCTATTAGAGATAGCGCAATAAATCAAAGTGCGTAGTCTGTAGGAGGCCCTGGCGCATGAATCTCTGCAGCGGGAACGACCTCGGACCACCAGGGGCCGAGAAAACCACAGTCTCATGGGGCCGGACACTCAGGGTCAGAGGAAAATCCAATATATATCTGGTGATATCTCGGGTGCTATTAGAGATAGCGCAATAAACCAAAGTGAGTTATCTGCAGGAGGCCCTGGCGCATGAACCTGTGCAGCGGGAACGACCTCGGTCCACCAGGGGCCGAGAAAACCACCGTCTCATGGGGCCGGACACTCAGGGTCGAGGAAAAATCCAATATATATCTGGTTATATCTCGGGTGCTACTACAGATAGCGCAATAAATCAAAGTGCATTGTCTGTAGGAGGCTCTGGCGCATGAATCTGGGCAGCGGGAACGACCTCGGACCACCAGGGGCCGAGAAAACTACCGTCTCATGGGGACGGACACTCAGGGTCAGGGGAAAATCCATTATATATCTGGTGATATCTTGGGTGCTATTAGAGATAGCGCAATAAACCAAAGTGAATTATCTGCAGGAGGCCCGAGCGCATGAATCTGTGCAGCGGGAACGACCTCGGACCACTAGGCGCCTAGAAAACCACCGTCTCATGGGGCCGGACTGTCAGGGTCAGGGAAAAATCCATTATATATCTGGTGATATCTCGGGTGCTATTAGAGATAGCGCGATAAACCAAAGTGAATTCTCTGCAGGAGGCCCTGGCGCATGCATCTGTGCAGCGGGAACGACCTCGGACCACCAGGGGCCGATAAAACCACCGTCTCATGGGGCCGGACACTCAGGGTCGAGGAAAAATCCAATATATATCTGGTGATATCTCGGGAGCTATTAGAGATAGCGCGATAAATCAAGGTGCATTGTCTGCAGGAAGCCCTGGCGCATGAGGCCGTGCAGCGGGAACGTCCTCGGACCACCAGGGGCCGAGAAAGCCACCGACACATGGGGCCCGACACTCAGGGTCAGGGAAAAATCCATTATATATCTGGTCATATCTCGGCCGTTATTAGCGATAGCGCAATAAATCAAAGTGCATTGTCTGTAGGAGGCCCTGGCGCATGAATCTGTGCAGCGGGAACGACCTCGGACCACCAGGGGCCGAGAAAACCACCGTCTCATGGGGCCGGACCCTCAGGGTCAGGGAAAAATCAAATATATATCTGGTTATATCTCGGGTGCTACTACAGATAGCGCAATAAATCAAAGTGCATTGTCTGTAGGAGGCCCTGGTGCATGAATCTGGGCAGCGGGAACGACCTCGGACCACCAGGGGCCGAGAAAGCCACCGACACATGGGGCCCGACACTCAGGGTCAGGTTAAAATCCAATATATATCTGGTGATATCTCGGGTGCTATTACAGATAGCGCGATAAATCAAAGTGCATTGTCTGTAGGAGTCCCTGGCGCATGAATCTGTGCAGCGGGATCGACCTCGGACCACCAGGGGCCGAGAAAATCACCGTCTCATGGGGCCGGGCTGTCAGGGTCAGGGAAAAGTCCAATATATATCTTGTGATATCTCGGGTGCTATTAGAGATAGCGCAATAAACCAAAGTGAATTATCTGCAGGTGGCCCTGGCGCATGAATCTGTGAAACGGGAACGACCTCGGACCACCAGGGGCCGAGAAAACCACAGTCTCATGGGGCCGGACACTCAGGGTCAGGGGAAAATCCAATATATATCTGGTGATATCTCGGGTGCTATTAGAGATAGCGCAATAAACCAAAGTGAATTGTCTGCAGGAGGCCCTGTCGCATGAATCTGTGCAGCGGGATCGACCTCGGACCACGAGGGACCGAGAATACCATCGACGCATGGGGCCGGACTGTCAGGGTCAGGTTAAAATCCAATATATATCTGGTGATATCTCGGGTGCTATTACAGATAGCGCAATAAATCAAAGTGCATTGTCTGTAGGAGGCCCTGCCGCATGAATCTCTGCAGCGGGAACGACCTCGGACCACCAGGGGCCGAGAAAACCACAGTCTACTGAGGCCGGACACTCAGGGTCAGGGGAAAATTCAATATATGTCTGGTGATATCTCGGGTGCTATTACAGATAGCGCAATAAATCAAAGTGCATTGTCTGTAGGAGGCCATGCCGCATGAATCTCTGCAGCGGGAACGACCTCGGACCACCAGGGGCCGAGAAAACCACAGTCACATGAGGCCGGACACTCAGGGTCAGGGCAAAATCCAATATATATCTGGTCATATCTCGGGTGCTATTAGAGATAGCGCAATAAACCGAAGTGAATTATCTGCAGGAGGCCCTGGCGCATGAATCGGTGCAGCGGGAACGTCCTCGGACCTCCAGGGGCCGAGACAACCACCGTCTCATGGGGCCGGACACTCAGGGTCAGGGTAAAATCCAATATATATCTGGTGATATCTCGGGTGCTATTACAGATAGCGCAATAAATCAAAGTGCATTGTCTGTAGGAGGCCCTGGCGCATGAATCTGTGCAGCGGGAACGACCTCGGACCACCAGGGGCCGCGAAAACGACCGTCTCATGGGGCCGGACACTCAGGGTCAGTGAAAGATCCAATATATATCTGGTGATATCTCGGGTGCTATTACAGATAGCGCAATAAATAAAAGTGCATTGTCTGTAGGAGGCCCTGGCGCATGAATGTGTGCAGCGGGATCGACCTCGGACCACGAGGGACCGAGAAAACCATCGACGCATGGGGCCGGACTGTCAGGGTCAGGTTAATATCCAATATATATCTGGTGATATCTCGGGTGCTATTACAGATAGCGCAATAAATCAAAGTGCATTGTCTGTAGGAGTCCCTGGCGCATGAATCTGTGCAGCGGGATCGACCTCGGACCACCAGGGGCCGAGAAAATCACCGTCTCATGGGGCCGGGCTGTCAGGGTCAGGGAAAAGTCCAATATATATCTTGTGATATCTCGGGTGCTATTAGAGATAGCGCAATAAACCAAAGTGAATTATCTGCAGGAGGCCCTGGCGCATGAATCTGTGAAACGGGAACGACCTCAGACCACCAGGGGCCGAGAAAACCACAGTCTCATGGGGCCGGACACTCAGGATCAGGGTAAAATCCAATATATATCTGGTAATATCTCGGGTGCTATTAAAGATAGCGCAATAAATCAAAGTGCATTGTCTGTAGGAGGCACTGCCGAATGAATCTGAGACGCAGGAACGACCTCGGACCACCAGTGAACGAGAAAATTACAGATATTCGGAATCCATCACCCAAGGTCATGTAAAAATCCAGCATATATCTGGTGATATCTCGGATGCTATTGCAGATAGCGCAATAAACCAAAGTGCCTTGTCTGAGGGAGGCCCTGGCGCATGAATCTGTGCAGCGGCAACGACCTTGGGCCACCAGGGGCCGAGAAAATCACCGTCTCATGGGGCCGGACTGTCAGGGTCAGGGAAAAATCCAATATATATCTGGTGATATCTCGGGTGCTGTTAGAGATAGCGCAATAAATCAAAGTGCATTGTCTGTAGGAGGCACTGGCGAATGAATCTGTGCAGCAGGAACTACCTCGGACCACCAGGGGCCGAGAAAATTACAGATATTAGGAATCCGTCACCCAAGGTCCTGTAAAAATCCAGCATATATCTGGTTATATCTCTTGTGCTACTTCAGATAGCGCAATAAACCAAAGTGCATTGTCTGTAGGAGGCCCTGGCGCACGAATCTGTGCAGCGGGAACGACCTCGAACCACCAGGGGCCGAGACAACCACCGTCTCATGGAGCCGGACACTCAGGGTCAGGGAAAAATCCAATATATATCTTGTGATATCTCGGGTGCTATTACAGATAGCGCAATAAATCAAAGTGCATTGTCTGTAGGATGCCCGGCCTCGTCAATCTGGGCAGCGGGAACGACCTCGGACCACCAGGGGCCGAGAAAACCACAGTCTCATGGGGCCGGACACTCACGGTCAGGGGAAAATCCAACATATATCTGGTGATATCTCGGGTGCTATTAGAGATAGCGCAATAAACCAAAGCGAATGATCTGCAGGAGGCCCTGGCGCATGAATCTGTGCAGCGGGAACGACCTCGGACCACCAGGGGCCGAGAAAACCACCGTCTCATGGGGCCGGACACTCAGGGTCAGGGGAAAACCCAAAATATATCTGGTGATATCTCGGGTGCTATTACAGATCGCGCAATAAATCAAAGTGCATTGTCTGCAGGAGGCCCTAGCGCATGAATCTGTGCATTGGGAACGACCTCGGACCACCAGGGGCCGAGAGAACCACAGTCTCATGGGGCCGGACACTCAGGGTCAGGGGAAAATCCAATATATGTCTGGTGATATCTCGGGTGCTATTAGAGATAGCGCAATCAACCAAAGTGAATTATCTGCAGGAGGCCCGGGCGCATGAATGTGTGCGGCGGGAACGACCTCGGACCACCAGGAGCCGAGAAAACCACCGTCTCATGGGGCCAGACACTCAGGGTCAGGGAAAAATCCAATATATATCTGGTGATATCTCGGGTGCTATTACAGATAGCGCAATAAATCAAAGTGCATTGTCTGTGGGAGGCCCTGCCGCATCAATCTGGGCACCGGGAACGACCTCGGACCACCAGGGGCCGAGAAAACCACAGTCTCATTGGGCCGGACACTCAGGGTCAGGGGAAAATCCAATATATATCTGGTGATATCTCGGGTGCTATTACAGATAGCGCAACAAATCAAAGTGCATTGTCTGTAGGAGGCCCTAGCGCATGCATCTGGGCAGCGGGAACGTACTCGGGCCACCAGGGGCCGAGAAAACCACCGTCTCATGGGGCCGGACCCTCAGGGTCAGGGGAAAATCCAATATATATCTGGTGATATCTTGAGTGCTATTAGAGATAGCGCAATAAACCAAAGTGAATTATCTGCAGGAGGCCCTGGCGCATGAATGTGTGCAGCGGGAAGGACCTCGGACCACCAGGAGCCGAGAAAACCACCGTCTCGTGGGGCCGGACACTCAGGGTCAGGGAAAAATCCAATATATATCTGGTGATATCTCGGGTGCTATTACAGATAGCGCAACAAATCAAAGTGCAATGTCTGTAGGAGGCACTGGCGCATGAATCTGTGCAGCGGCAACGACCTCGGACCACCAGGGGCCGAGAAAACCACCGACACATGGGGCCGGACACTCAGGGTCAGGGAAAAATCCAATATATATCTGGTGAAATCTCGGGTGCTATTACAGATAGCGCAATGAATCAAAGTGCATTGTCTGTAGGAGGCCCTGCCGCCTGAATCTGGGCAGCGGGAACGACGTCGGACCACCAGGGGCTGAGAAAACCACATTCTCAGGGGGCCGGACACTCAGGGTCAGGGGAAAATCCAATATATATCTGGTGATATCTCGAGTGCTATTAGAGATAGCGCAATAAACCAATGTGAATTATCTGCAGGAGGCCCTGGCGCATGAATGTGTGCAGCGGGAACGACCTCGGACCACCAGGAGCCGAGAAAACCACCGTCCCATGGGGCCGGACACTCAGGGTCGGGGAATAGTCCAATATATATTTGGTGATATCTCGAGTGCTATTAGAGATAGCGCAATAAACCAAAGTGAATTATCTGCAGGAGGCCCTGGCGCATGAATGTGTGCAGCGGGAACGACCTCGGACCACCAGGAGCCGAGAAAACCACCGTCTCATGGGGCCGGACGCTCAGGGTCAGGGAAAAATCCAATACATATCTGGTGATATCTCGGGTGCTATTACAGATAGCGCAATAAATCAAAGTGCATTGTCTGTAGGAGGCCCTGCCGCATCAATCTGGGCACCGGGAACGACCTCGGACCACCAGGGGCCGAGAAAACCACAGTCTCATGGGGCCGGACACTCAGGGTCAGGGGAAAATCCAATATATGTCTGGTGATATCTCGGGTGCTATTAGAGATAGCGCAATAAAGCAAAGTGAATTATCTGCAGGAGGCCCTGGCGCATGAATCTGTGCAGCGGGAACGACCTTGGACCACCAGGGGCCGAGAAAACCACCGTCTCATGGGGCCGGACACTCAGGGTCGGGGAAAAATCCAATATATATCTGGTGATATCTCGAGTGCTATTAGAGATAGCGCAATCAACCAAAGTGAATTTTCTGCAGGAGGCCCGGGCGCATGAATGTGTGCGGCGGGAACGACCTCGGACCACCAGGAGCCGAGAAAACCACCGTCTCATGGGGCCAGACACTCAGGGTCAGGGAAAAATCCAATATATATCTGGTGATATCTCGGGTGCTATTACAGATAGCGCAACAAATCAAAGTGCATTGTCTGTAGGAGGCCCTAGCGCATGCATCTGGGCAGCGGGAACGACCTCGGGCCACCAGGGGCCGAGAAAACCACCGTCTCATGGGGCCGTACACTCAGGGTCAGGGGAAAATCCAATATATATCTGGTGATATCTTGAGTGCTATTAGAGATAGCGCAATAAACCAAAGTGAATTATCTGCAGGAGGCCCTGGCGCATGAATGTGTGCAGCGGGAACGACCTAGGACCACCAGTAGCCGAGAAAACCACCGTCTCATGGGGCCGGACACTCAGGGTCAGGGAAAAATCCAATATATATCTGGTGATATCTCGGGTGCTATTACAGATAGCGCAACAAATCAAAGTGCAATGTCTGTAGGAGGCCCTGGCGCATGAATCTGTGCAGCGGCAACGACCTCGGACCACCAGGGGCCGAGAAAACCACCGACACATGGGGCCGGACACTCAGGGTCAGGGAAAAATCCAATATATATCTGGTGAAATCTCGGGTGCTATTACAGATAGCGCAATGAATCAAAGTGCATTGTCTGTAGGAGGCCCTGCCGCATGAATGTGGGCAGCGGGAACGACGTCGGACCACCAGGGGCTGAGAAAACCACATTCTCATGGGGCCGGACACTCAGGGTCAGGGGAAAATCCAATATATATCTGGTGATATCTCGAGTGCTATTAGAGATAGCGCAATAAACCAATGTGAATTATCTGCAGGAGGCCCTGGCGCATGAATGTGTGCAGCGGGAACGACCTCGGACCACCAGGAGCCGAGAAAACCACCGTCTCATGGGGCCGGACACTCAGGGTCGGGGAAAAGTCCAATATATATCTGGTGATATCTCGAGTGCTATTAGAGATGGCGCAATAAACCAAAGTTAATTATCTGCAGGAGGCCCTGGCGCATGAACGTGTGCAGCGGGAACGACCTCGGACCACCAGGAGCCGAGAAAACCACCGTCTCATGGGGCCGGACGCTCAGGGTAAGGGAAAAATCAAATATATATCTGCTGATATCTCGGGTGCTATTACTGATAGCGCAATAAATCAAAGTGCATTGTCTGTAGGAGGCCCTGCCGCATCAATCTGGGCAGCGGGAACGACCTCGGACCGCCAGGGGCCGAGAAAACCACCGACTCATGTGGCCGGACACTCAGGGCCAGGGGAAAATCCAATATATATCTGGTGATATCTCGGGTGCTATTACAGATGGCGCAATAAATCAAAGTGCATTGTCTGCAGGAAGCCCTGGCGCATGAATCCGTGCAGCGGGAACGACCTCGGACCACCAGGGGCAGAGAAAACCACCGTCTCATGGGGCCGGACACTCAGGGTCAGGGAAAAATCAAATATATATCTGGTGATATATAGGGTGCTATTACAGATAGCGCCATAAATCAAAGTGCATTGTCTGCAGGAGGCCCTGGCGCATGCATCTGTTCAGCGGGAACGTCCTCGGACCACCAGGGGCCGAGAAAACCACCGTCTCATGGGGCCGGACACTCAGGGTCAGGGAAAAATCAAATATATATCTGGTGATATATAGGGTGCTATTACAGATAGCGCAATAAATCAAAGTGCATTGTCTGCAGGAGGCCCTCGCGCATGCATCTGTGCAGCGGGAACGACCTCGGACCACCAGGGGCCGAGAAAACCACCGTCTAATGTGGCCGGACACTCAGGGTCAGGGAAAAATCCAATATATATCTGGCGATATCTCGGGTGCTATTAGAGATAGCGCAATAAACCAAAGTGAATTATGTGCAGGAGGCCCTGGCGGATGAATCTGTGCAGCGGGAACGACCTCGGATCACCAGGGGCCGAGAAAACCACCGACACATGAGGCCGGGCACTCAGGGTCAGGGAAGAATCCATTATATATCTGGTGATATCTCGGGTGCTATTAGAGATAGCGGGATAAATCAAAGTGCGTTGTCTGCAGTAGGCCATGGCGCATGAATCTGGGCAGCGGGAACGACCTCGGACCACCAGGGGCCGAGAAATCCACCGTCTCATGGGGCCCGACACTCAGGGTCAGGGAAAAATCCAATATATATCCGGTGATATCTCCGGTGCTATTACTGATAGCGCACTAAATCAAAGTGAATTATCTGCAGGAGGCCCTGGCGCATGCATCTGTGCAGCGTGAACGACCTCGGACCACCAGGGGCCGAGAAAACCACCGTCTCATTGGGCCGGACACTCAGGGTCAGGGAAAAATCCAATATATATCTGGCGATATCTCGGGTGCTATTAGAGATAGCGCGATAAATCAAAGTGCATTGTCTGCAGGAGGCCCTGGCGCATGAATCTGGGCAGCGGGAACGACCTCGGACCACCAGGGGCCGAGAAAACCACCGTCTCATGGGGCCGGACACTCAGGGTCAGGGAAAAATCCAATATATATCCGGTGATATCTCGGGTGCTATTACAGATAGCGCAATAAATCAAAGTGCATTGTCTGTAGGAGGCCCAGTCGCATGAATCTGGGCAGCGGGAACGACCTCGGAACACCAGGGGCCGAGATAACCACCGTCTCATGGGGCCGGACACTCAGGGTCAGGTAAAAATCCAATATACATCTGGTGATATCTCGGGTGCTATTACAGATAGCGCAATAAACCAAAGTGAATTATCTGCAGGAGGCCCTGCCGCATGCATCTCAGCAGGTGGAACGACCTCGGACCACCAGGGGCCGAGAAAACGACCGTCTCATGGGGCCGGACACTCAGGGTCAGGGAAAAATCCAATATATATTTGGTGATATCTCGGGTGCTATTAGAGATAGCGCAATAAATCAAAGTGCGTAGTCTGTAGGAGGCCCTGGCGCATGAATCTCTGCAGCGGGAACGACCTCGGACCACCAGGGGCCGCGAAAACCACAGTCTCATGGGGCCGGACACTCAGGGTCAGAGGAAAATCCAATATATATCTGGTGATATCTCGGGTGCTATTAGAGATAGCGCAATAAACCAAAGTGAGTTATCTGCAGGAGGCCCTGGCGCATGAACCTGTGCAGCGGGAACGACCTCGGACCACCAGGGGCCGAGAAAACCACCGTCTCATGGGGCCGGACACTCAGGGTCAGGGGAAAATCCAATATATATCTGGTGATATCTCGGGTGCTATTACAGATAGAGCATTAAATCAAAGTACATTGTCTGTAGGAGGCTCTGGCGCATGAATCTGGGCAGCGGGAACGACCTCGGACCACCAGGGGCCGAGAAAACTACCGTCTCATGGGGACGGACACTCAGGGTCAGGGGAAAATCCATTATATATCTGGTGATATCTTGGGTGCTATTAGAGATAGCGCAATAAACCAAAGTGAATTGTCTGCAGGAGGCCCTGTCGCATGAATCTGTGCAGCGGGATCGACCTCGGACCACCAGGGGCCGAGAAAACCACCGTCTAATGTGGCCGGACACTCAGGGTCAGGGAAAAATCCAATATATATCTGGCGATATCTCGGGTGCTATTAGAGATAGCGCAATAAACCAAAGTGAATTATGTGCAGGAGGCCCTGGCGGATGAATCTGTGCAGCGGGAACGACCTCGGATCACCAGGGGCCGAGAAAACCACCGACACATGAGGCCGGGCACTCAGGGTCAGGGAAGAATCCATTATATATCTGGTGATATCTCGGGTGCTATTAGAGATAGCGGGATAAATCAAAGTGCGTTGTCTGCAGTAGGCCATGGCGCATGAATCTGGGCAGCGGGAACGACCTCGGACCACCAGGGGCCGAGAAATCCACCGTCTCATGGGGCCCGACACTCAGGGTCAGGGAAAAATCCAATATATATCCGGTGATATCTCCGGTGCTATTACTGATAGCGCACTAAATCAAAGTGAATTATCTGCAGGAGGCCCTGGCGCATGCATCTGTGCAGCGTGAACGACCTCGGACCACCAGGGGCCGAGAAAACCACCGTCTCATTGGGCCGGACACTCAGGGTCAGGGAAAAATCCAATATATATCTGGCGATATCTCGGGTGCTATTAGAGATAGCGCGATAAATCAAAGTGCATTGTCTGCAGGAGGCCCTGGCGCATGAATCTGGGCAGCGGGAACGACCTCGGACCACCAGGGGCCGAGAAAACCACCGTCTCATGGGGCCGGACACTCAGGGTCAGGGAAAAATCCAATATATATCCGGTGATATCTCGGGTGCTATTACAGATAGCGCAATAAATCAAAGTGCATTGTCTGTAGGAGGCCCAGTCGCATGAATCTGGGCAGCGGGAACGACCTCGGAACACCAGGGGCCGAGATAACCACCGTCTCATGGGGCCGGACACTCAGGGTCAGGGAAAAATCCAATATACATCCGGTGATATCTCGGGTGCTATTACAGATAGCGCAATAAACCAAAGTGAATTATCTGCAGGAGGCCCTGCCGCATGCATCTCAGCAGGGGGAACGACCTCGGACCACCAGGGGCCGAGAAAACGACGGTCTCATGGGGCCGGACACTCAGGGTCAGGGAAAAATCCAATATATATTTGGTGATATCTCGGGTGCTATTAGAGATAGCGCAATAAATCAAAGTGCGTAGTCTGTAGGAGGCCCTGGCGCATGAATCTCTGCAGCGGGAACGACCTCGGACCACCAGGGGCCGCGAAAACCACAGTCTCATGGGGCCGGACACTCAGGGTCAGAGGAAAATCCAATATATATCTGGTGATATCTCGGGTGCTATTAGAGATAGCGCAATAAACCAAAGTGAGTTATCTGCAGGAGGCCCTGGCGCATGAACCTGTGCAGCGGGAACGACCTCGGACCACCAGGGGCCGAGAAAACCACCGTCTCATGGGGCCGGACACTCAGGGTCAGGGGAAAATCCAATATATATCTGGTGATATCTCGGGTGCTATTACAGATAGAGCATTAAATCAAAGTACATTGTCTGTAGGAGGCTCTGGCGCATGAATCTGGGCAGCGGGAACGACCTCGGACCACCAGGGGCCGAGAAAACTACCGTCTCATGGGGACGGACACTCAGGGTCAGGGGAAAATCCATTATATATCTGGTGATATCTTGGGTGCTATTAGAGATAGCGCAATAAACCAAAGTGAATTGTCTGCAGGAGGCCCTGTCGCATGAATCTGTGCAGCGGGATCGACCTCGGACCACGAGGGACCGAGAATACCATCGACGCATGGGGCCGGACTGTCAGGGTCAGGTTAAAATCCAATATATATCTGGTGATATCTCGGGTGCTATTACAGATAGCGCAATAAATCAAAGTGCATTGTCTGTAGGAGGCCCTGCCGCATGAATCTCTGCAGTGGGAACGACCTCGGACCACCAGGGGCCGAGAAAACCACAGTCTACTGAGGCCGGACACTCAGGGTCAGGGGAAAATTCAATATATGTCTGGTGATATCTCGGGTGCTATTACAGATAGCGCAATAAATCAAAGTGCATTGTCTGTAGGAGGCCCTGGCGCATGAATCGGTGCAGCGGGATCGACCTCGAACCACGAGGGACCGAGAAAACCATCGACGCATGGGGCCGGACTGTCAGGGTCAGGTTAAAATCCAATATACATCCGGTGATATCTCGGGTGCTATTACAGATAGCGCAATAAACCAAAGTGAATTATCTGCAGGAGGCCCTGGCGCATGAATCTGTGAAACGGGAACGACCTCGGACCACCAGGGGCCGAGAAAACCACAGTCTCATGGGGCCGGACACTCAGGGTCAGGGGAAAATCCAATATATATCTGGTGATATCTCGGGTGCTATTAAAGATAGCGCAATAAATCAAAGTGCATTGTCTGTAGGAGCCACTGCCGAATGAATCTGAGCCGCAGGAACGACCTCGGACCACCAGTGGCCGAGAAAATTACAGATATTCGGAATCCGTCACCCAAGGTCCTGTAAAAATCCAGCATATATCTGGTTATATCTCTTGTGCAACTACAGATAGCACAATAAACCAAAGTGCATTGTCTGTAGGAGGCCCTGGCGCACGAATCTGTGCAGCGGGAACGACCTCGAACCACCAGGGGCCGAGACAACCACCGTCTCATGGAGCCGGACACTCAGGGTCAGGGAAAAATCCAATATATATCTTGTGATATCTCGGGTGCTATTACAGATAGCGCAATAAATCAAAGTGCATTGTCTGTAGGAGGCCCGGCCGCGTCAATCTGGGCAGCGGGAACGACCTCGGACCACCAGGGGCCGAGACAACCACAGTCTCATGGGGCCGGACACTCAGGGTCAGGGAAAAATCCAATATATATCTGGTGATATCTCGGGTGCTATTAGAGATAGCGCAATAAACCAAAGTGAACTGTCTGCAGGAGGCCCTGTCGCATGAATCTGTGCAGCGGGATCGACCTCGGACCACGAGGGACCGAGAAAACCAACGACGCATGGGGCCGGACTGTAAGGGTCAGGTTAAAATCCAATATATATCTGGTGATATCTCGGGTGCTATTACAGATAGCGCAATAAATCAAAGTGCATTGTCTGTAGGAGGCCCTGTCGCATGAATCTCTGCAGCGGGAACGACCTCGGACCACCAGGGGCCGAGAAAACCACAGTCACATGAGGCCGGACACTCAGGGTCAGGGCAAAATCCAATATATATCTGGTGATATCTCGGGTGCTATTAGAGATAGGGCAATAAACCGAAGTGAGTTATCTGCAGGAGGCCCTGGCGCATGAATCGGTGCAGCGGGAACGTCCACGGACCTCCAGGGGCCGAGACAACCACCGTCTCATGGGGCCGGACACTCAGGGTCAGGGTAAAATCCAATATATATCTGGTGATATCTCGGGTGCTATTACAGATAGCGCAATAAATCAAAGTGCATTGTCTGTAGGAGGCCCTGGCGCATGAATCTGTGCAGCGGGAACGACCTCGGACCACCAGGGGCCGCGAAAACGACCGTCTCATGGGGCCGGACACTCAGGGTCAGTGAAAGATCCAATATATATCCGGTGATATCTCGGGTGCTATTACAGATAGCGCAATAAATAAAAGTGCATTGTCTGTAGGAGGCCCTGGCGCATGAATGTGTGCAGCGGGATCGACCTCGGACCACGAGGGACCGAGAAAACCATCGACGCATGGGGCCGGACTGTCTGGGTCAGGTTAAAATCCAATATATATCTGGTGATATCTCGGGTGCTATTACAGATAGCGCAATAAATCAAAGTGCATTGTCTGAAGGAGTCCCTGGCGCATGAATCTGTGCAGCGGGATCGACCTCGGACCACCAGGGGCCGAGAAAATCACCGTCTCATGGAGCCGGACACTCAGGGTCAGGGAAAAATCCAATATATATCTTGTGATATCTCGGGTGCTATTACAGATAGCGCAATAAATCAAAGTGCATTGTCTGTAGGAGGCCCGGCCTCGTCAATCTGGGCAGCGGGAACGACCTCGGACCACCAGGGGCCGAGAAAACCACAGTCTCATGGGGCCGGACACTCACGGTCAGGGGAAAATCCAACATATATCTGGTGATATCTCGGGTGCTATTAGAGATAGCGCAATAAACCAAAGCGAATTATCTGCAGGAGGCCCTGGCGCATGAATCTGTGCAGCGGGAACGACCTCGGACCACCAGGGGCCGAGAAAACCACCGTCTCATGGGGCCGGAGACTCAGGGTCAGGGGAAAACCCAAAATATATCTGGTGATATCTCGGGTGCTATTACAGATCGCCCAATAAATCAAAGTGCATTGTCTGCAGGAGGCCCTAGCGCATGAATCTGTGCATTGGGAACGACCTCGGACCACCAGGGGCCGAGAAAAGTGCCGTCTCATGGGGTCGGACTGTCAGGGTCAGGGAAAAATCCGATATATATATGGTGATATCTCGTGTGCTATTAGAGATAGCGCAATAAATCAAAGTGAGTTATCTGCAGGGGGCCCTGGCGCATGAATCTGTGCAGCGGCATCGAGCTCGGACCACGCGGGACCGAGAAAACCATCGACACATGGGGCCGGACTGTCAGGGTCAAGGAAAAATCCAATATATATCTGGTGATATCTCGGGTGCTATTAGAGATAGGGCAATAAATCAAAGTGAATTATCTGCAGGGGGCCCTGGCGCATGAATCTGTGCAGCGGGAACGACCTCGGACCACCAGGGGCCTCGAAAATCACCGTCCCATGGGGCCTGACTGTCAGGGTCAGGGAAAAATCCAATATATATCTGGTGATATCCCGGGTGCTGTTAGAGATAGGGCAATAAATCAAAGTGAATTATCTGCAGGGGGCCCTGGCGCATGAATCTGTGCAGCGGGACCGACCTCGGACCACCAGGGGCCGAGAAAATCATCGACACATGGGGCCGGACTGTCAGGGTCAAGTAAAAATCCAATATATATCTGTTGATATCTCGGGTGCTATTAGAGATAGGGCAATAAACCAAAGTGAATTATCCATAGGAGGCCCTGGCGCATGAATCTGTGCAGCAGGAACTACCTCGGACCCCCAGGGACCGAGAAAATTACGGATATTCGGAATCCGTCAACCAAGCTCATGTAAAAATCCAGCATATATCTGGTGATATCTCGGGTGCTATTAGAGATAGCGCAATAAATCAAAGTGAATTATCTGCAGGGGGCCCTGTCGCATGAATCTGTGCAGCGGGATCGACCTCGGACCACCAGGGGCCGAGAAAATCACCGCCTCATGGGGCCGGAATGTCAGGCTCCGTGAAAAATCCAATATATATCTGGTGATATCTCGGGTGCTATTACAGATAGCGCAATAAATCAAAGTGCATTGTCTGTAGGAGGCCCTGGAGCATGAATCTGGGCAGCGGGAACGACCTAGGAACACCAGAGGCCGAGAAAACCACCGTCTCATGGGGCCGGACATTCAGGGTGAGGGGAAAATCCAATATATATCTTGTGATATCTCGGGTGCTGTTATAGACAGCGCGATAAATCAGAGTGCAATGTCTGTAGGAGGCACTGGCGAATGAATCTGTGCAGCAGGAAGGACCTCGGACCACCAGGAGCCGAGAAAACCACAGTCTCATGGGGCCGGACAGTCAGGTTCAGGGAAAATCCAATATATATCTGGTGATATCTCGGGTGCTATTAGAGATAGCGCAATAAACCAAAGTAAATTATCTGCAGGAAGCCCTGGCGCATGAATCTGTGCAGCGGGAACGAACTCGGACCACCAGGGGCCGAGAAAACCACCGTCACATGGGGCCGGACACTCAGTGTCAGGGAAAAATTAAATATATATCTGGTGATATCTCGGGTGCTATTAGAGATAGCGCAATAAACCAAAGTACATTATCTGCAGGAGGCCCTGGCGCATGAATCTGTGCAGCGGGAACGACCTCGGACCCCCAGGGGCCGAGAAAACTACCGTCTCATGGGGCCGGACACTCAGGGTCATGGAAAAATCCAATATATATCTGGTGATATCTCGGGTGCTATTAGAGATAGCGCAATAAACCCAAGTTGCATTGTCTGCAAGAGGCCCTGGCGCATGAATGCGTGCAGCGGGAACGACGTCGGACCACCAGGGGCCGAGAAAACCACCGTCTCATGGGGTCGGACACTCAGGGTCAGCGAAAAATCCAATATATATCTGGTGATATCTCGGGTGCTATTAGAGATAGCGCAATAAATCAAAGTGTATTATCTGCAAGGGGCCCTGGCGTATGAATCTGTGCAGGGGGATCGACCTCGGACTACGAGGGACCGAGAAAACCATCAACACATGGGGCCGGACTGTCAAGGTCAAGGAAAAATCCAATATATATCTGGTGATATCTCGTGTGCTATTATAGATAGCGCAATAAATCAAAGTGCATTGTCTGTAGGAGGCACTGGCGAATGAATCTGTGCAGCAGGAACGACCTCGGACCACCAGGGGCCGAGAAAATTACAGATATTCGGAATCCGTCACCCAAGCTCATGTAAAAATCCAGCATATATCTGGTGATATCTCGGGTTCTATTACAGATAGCCCAATAAATCAAAGTGCATTGTCTGCGGGAGGCCCTGGCGCATGAGTCTGTGCAGCGGCAACGACCTCGGACCACCAGGGGCCGAGAAAACCTCCGACACATGGGGCCGGCCCCTCAGGGTCAGGAAAAAATCCAATATATATCTGGTGATATCTCGGGTGCTATTAGAGATAGCGCAATTAATCAAAGTGAATAATCTGCAGGAGGCCCTGGCGCATGCGTCTGTGCAGCGGGAACGACCTCGGACCACCAGGGGCCGAGAAAATCACCGTTTCATCGGGCCGGACACTCAGGGTCGGGGAAAAATCCAGCATATATCAGGTGATATCTCGGGTGCTATTAGAGATAGCGCAATAAATCAAAGTGCATTGTCTGTAGGAGGCACTGGCGATGAATCTGTGCAGCAGGAACGACCTGGGATCACTAGGCGCCGAGAAAACCACCGTCTCATGGGGCCGGACACTCAGGGTCAGGGGAAAATCCAATATATATCTGGTGATATCTCGGGTGCTATTAGAGATAGCGCAATAAACCAAAGTGAATTATCTGCAGGTGGCCCTGGCGCATGAATCTGTGCAGGGGGAACGACCTCGTACCACCAGGGGCCGTGAAAACCACCGTCTCATGGGGCCAGACACTCAGGGTCAGGGAAAAATCCAATATATATTCGGTGATATCTCGGGTGCTATTACATATATAGCAATAAATCAAAGTGCATTGTCTGTAGGAGGCCCTGGCGCATGAATCTGTGCAGCGGGAACGACCTCGGAGCACCAGGGGCCGAGAAAACCACCGTCTCATGGGGTCGGACACTCAGGGTCAGCGAAAAATCCAATATATATCTGGTGATATCTCGGGTGCTATTAGAGATAGAGCAATAAATGAAAGTGCATTGTCTGCAGGAGGCCCTGGCGCATGAATCTGTGCAGCGGGATCGACCTCGGACTACCAGGGGCCGAGAAAATCACTGTCTCACGGGGCCGGACTGCCAGGGTCAGGGAAAAATCCAATATATATCTGGTGATATCTCGGGTGCTATTAGAGATAGCGCAATAAACCACAGTGCATTGTCTGTAGGAGTCCCTGGCGCATGAATCTGTGCAGCGGGAACGACCTCGGACCACCAGGGGCCGAGAAAACCACCGTCTCATGGGGTTGGACACTCAGGGTCAGCGAAAAATCCAATATATATCTGGTGATATCTCGGGTGCTATTAGAGATAGCGCAATAAACCAAAGTGCATTGTCTGTTGGATGCCCTGGCGCATGAATCTGTGCAGCGGGATCGAGCTCGGACCACCAGGGGCCGAGCAAACCACCGTCTCATCGGGCCGGACACTCAGGGTCAGGGAAAAATCCAGCTTATATCAGGTGATATCTCGGGTGCTATTAGAGACAGCGCAATAAATCAAAGTGCATTGTCTGTAGGCGGCACTGGCGAAAGAATATGTGCAGCGGCAACGACCTCGGACCACCAGGGGCCGAGAAAACCACCGACACATGGGGCCGGACACTCAGGGTCAGGGAAAAATCCAATATATATCTGGTGAAATCTCGGGTGCTATTACAGATAGCGCAATGAATCAAAGTGCATTGTCTGTAGGAGGCCCTGCCGCATGAATGTGGGCAGCGGGAACGACGTCGGACCACCAGGGGCTGAGAAAACCACATTCTCATGGGGCCGGACACTCAGGGTCAGGGGAAAATCCAATATATATCTGGTGATATCTCGAGTGCTATTAGAGATAGCGCAATAAACCAATGTGAATTATCTGCAGGAGGCCCTGGCGCATGAATGTGTGCAGCGGGAACGACCTCGGACCACCAGGAGCCGAGAAAACCACCGTCTCATGGGGCCGGACACTCAGGGTCGGGGAAAAGTCCAATATATATCTGGTGATATCTCGAGTGCTATTAGAGATGGCGCAATAAACCAAAGTTAATTATCTGCAGGAGGCCCTGGCGCATGAACGTGTGCAGCGGGAACGACCTCGGACCACCAGGAGCCGAGAAAACCACCGTCTCATGGGGCCGGACGCTCAGGGTAAGGGAAAAATCAAATATATATCTGCTGATATCTCGGGTGCTATTACTGATAGCGCAATAAATCAAAGTGCATTGTCTGTAGGAGGCCCTGCCGCATCAATCTGGGCAGCGGGAACGACCTCGGACCGCCAGGGGCCGAGAAAACCACCGACTCATGTGGCCGGACACTCAGGGCCAGGGGAAAATCCAATATATATCTGGTGATATCTCGGGTGCTATTACAGATGGCGCAATAAATCAAAGTGCATTGTCTGCAGGAAGCCCTGGCGCATGAATCCGTGCAGCGGGAACGACCTCGGACCACCAGGGGCAGAGAAAACCACCGTCTCATGGGGCCGGACACTCAGGGTCAGGGAAAAATCAAATATATATCTGGTGATATATAGGGTGCTATTACAGATAGCGCCATAAATCAAAGTGCATTGTCTGCAGGAGGCCCTGGCGCATGCATCTGTTCAGCGGGAACGTCCTCGGACCACCAGGGGCCGAGAAAACCACCGTCTCATGGGGCCGGACACTCAGGGTCAGGGAAAAATCAAATATATATCTGGTGATATATAGGGTGCTATTACAGATAGCGCAATAAATCAAAGTGCATTGTCTGCAGGAGGCCCTCGCGCATGCATCTGTGCAGCGGGAACGACCTCGGACCACCAGGGGCCGAGAAAACCACCGTCTAATGTGGCCGGACACTCAGGGTCAGGGAAAAATCCAATATATATCTGGCGATATCTCGGGTGCTATTAGAGATAGCGCAATAAACCAAAGTGAATTATGTGCAGGAGGCCCTGGCGGATGAATCTGTGCAGCGGGAACGACCTCGGATCACCAGGGGCCGAGAAAACCACCGACACATGAGGCCGGGCACTCAGGGTCAGGGAAGAATCCATTATATATCTGGTGATATCTCGGGTGCTATTAGAGATAGCGGGATAAATCAAAGTGCGTTGTCTGCAGTAGGCCATGGCGCATGAATCTGGGCAGCGGGAACGACCTCGGACCACCAGGGGCCGAGAAATCCACCGTCTCATGGGGCCCGACACTCAGGGTCAGGGAAAAATCCAATATATATCCGGTGATATCTCCGGTGCTATTACTGATAGCGCACTAAATCAAAGTGAATTATCTGCAGGAGGCCCTGGCGCATGCATCTGTGCAGCGTGAACGACCTCGGACCACCAGGGGCCGAGAAAACCACCGTCTCATTGGGCCGGACACTCAGGGTCAGGGAAAAATCCAATATATATCTGGCGATATCTCGGGTGCTATTAGAGATAGCGCGATAAATCAAAGTGCATTGTCTGCAGGAGGCCCTGGCGCATGAATCTGGGCAGCGGGAACGACCTCGGACCACCAGGGGCCGAGAAAACCACCGTCTCATGGGGCCGGACACTCAGGGTCAGGGAAAAATCCAATATATATCCGGTGATATCTCGGGTGCTATTACAGATAGCGCAATAAATCAAAGTGCATTGTCTGTAGGAGGCCCAGTCGCATGAATCTGGGCAGCGGGAACGACCTCGGAACACCAGGGGCCGAGATAACCACCGTCTCATGGGGCCGGACACTCAGGGTCAGGTAAAAATCCAATATACATCTGGTGATATCTCGGGTGCTATTACAGATAGCGCAATAAACCAAAGTGAATTATCTGCAGGAGGCCCTGCCGCATGCATCTCAGCAGGGGGAACGACCTCGGACCACCAGGGGCCGAGAAAACGACCGTCTCATGGGGCCGGACACTCAGGGTCAGGGAAAAATCCAATATATATTTGGTGATATCTCGGGTGCTATTAGAGATAGCGCAATAAATCAAAGTGCGTAGTCTGTAGGAGGCCCTGGCGCATGAATCTCTGCAGCGGGAACGACCTCGGACCACCAGGGGCCGCGAAAACCACAGTCTCATGGGGCCGGACACTCAGGGTCAGAGGAAAATCCAATATATATCTGGTGATATCTCGGGTGCTATTAGAGATAGCGCAATAAACCAAAGTGAGTTATCTGCAGGAGGCCCTGGCGCATGAACCTGTGCAGCGGGAACGACCTCGGACCACCAGGGGCCGAGAAAACCACCGTCTCATGGGGCCGGACACTCAGGGTCAGGGGAAAATCCAATATATATCTGGTGATATCTCGGGTGCTATTACAGATAGAGCATTAAATCAAAGTACATTGTCTGTAGGAGGCTCTGGCGCATGAATCTGGGCAGCGGGAACGACCTCGGACCACCAGGGGCCGAGAAAACTACCGTCTCATGGGGACGGACACTCAGGGTCAGGGGAAAATCCATTATATATCTGGTGATATCTTGGGTGCTATTAGAGATAGCGCAATAAACCAAAGTGAATTGTCTGCAGGAGGCCCTGTCGCATGAATCTGTGCAGCGGGATCGACCTCGGACCACCAGGGGCCGAGAAAACCACCGTCTAATGTGGCCGGACACTCAGGGTCAGGGAAAAATCCAATATATATCTGGCGATATCTCGGGTGCTATTAGAGATAGCGCAATAAACCAAAGTGAATTATGTGCAGGAGGCCCTGGCGGATGAATCTGTGCAGCGGGAACGACCTCGGATCACCAGGGGCCGAGAAAACCACCGACACATGAGGCCGGGCACTCAGGGTCAGGGAAGAATCCATTATATATCTGGTGATATCTCGGGTGCTATTAGAGATAGCGGGATAAATCAAAGTGCGTTGTCTGCAGTAGGCCATGGCGCATGAATCTGGGCAGCGGGAACGACCTCGGACCACCAGGGGCCGAGAAATCCACCGTCTCATGGGGCCCGACACTCAGGGTCAGGGAAAAATCCAATATATATCCGGTGATATCTCCGGTGCTATTACTGATAGCGCACTAAATCAAAGTGAATTATCTGCAGGAGGCCCTGGCGCATGCATCTGTGCAGCGTGAACGACCTCGGACCACCAGGGGCCGAGAAAACCACCGTCTCATTGGGCCGGACACTCAGGGTCAGGGAAAAATCCAATATATATCTGGCGATATCTCGGGTGCTATTAGAGATAGCGCGATAAATCAAAGTGCATTGTCTGCAGGAGGCCCTGGCGCATGAATCTGGGCAGCGGGAACGACCTCGGACCACCAGGGGCCGAGAAAACCACCGTCTCATGGGGCCGGACACTCAGGGTCAGGGAAAAATCCAATATATATCCGGTGATATCTCGGGTGCTATTACAGATAGCGCAATAAATCAAAGTGCATTGTCTGTAGGAGGCCCAGTCGCATGAATCTGGGCAGCGGGAACGACCTCGGAACACCAGGGGCCGAGATAACCACCGTCTCATGGGGCCGGACACTCAGGGTCAGGGAAAAATCCAATATACATCCGGTGATATCTCGGGTGCTATTACAGATAGCGCAATAAACCAAAGTGAATTATCTGCAGGAGGCCCTGCCGCATGCATCTCAGCAGGGGGAACGACCTCGGACCACCAGGGGCCGAGAAAACGACGGTCTCATGGGGCCGGACACTCAGGGTCAGGGAAAAATCCAATATATATTTGGTGATATCTCGGGTGCTATTAGAGATAGCGCAATAAATCAAAGTGCGTAGTCTGTAGGAGGCCCTGGCGCATGAATCTCTGCAGCGGGAACGACCTCGGACCACCAGGGGCCGCGAAAACCACAGTCTCATGGGGCCGGACACTCAGGGTCAGAGGAAAATCCAATATATATCTGGTGATATCTCGGGTGCTATTAGAGATAGCGCAATAAACCAAAGTGAGTTATCTGCAGGAGGCCCTGGCGCATGAACCTGTGCAGCGGGAACGACCTCGGACCACCAGGGGCCGAGAAAACCACCGTCTCATGGGGCCGGACACTCAGGGTCAGGGGAAAATCCAATATATATCTGGTGATATCTCGGGTGCTATTACAGATAGAGCATTAAATCAAAGTACATTGTCTGTAGGAGGCTCTGGCGCATGAATCTGGGCAGCGGGAACGACCTCGGACCACCAGGGGCCGAGAAAACTACCGTCTCATGGGGACGGACACTCAGGGTCAGGGGAAAATCCATTATATATCTGGTGATATCTTGGGTGCTATTAGAGATAGCGCAATAAACCAAAGTGAATTGTCTGCAGGAGGCCCTGTCGCATGAATCTGTGCAGCGGGATCGACCTCGGACCACGAGGGACCGAGAATACCATCGACGCATGGGGCCGGACTGTCAGGGTCAGGTTAAAATCCAATATATATCTGGTGATATCTCGGGTGCTATTACAGATAGCGCAATAAATCAAAGTGCATTGTCTGTAGGAGGCCCTGCCGCATGAATCTCTGCAGTGGGAACGACCTCGGACCACCAGGGGCCGAGAAAACCACAGTCTACTGAGGCCGGACACTCAGGGTCAGGGGAAAATTCAATATATGTCTGGTGATATCTCGGGTGCTATTACAGATAGCGCAATAAATCAAAGTGCATTGTCTGTAGGAGGCCCTGGCGCATGAATCGGTGCAGCGGGATCGACCTCGAACCACGAGGGACCGAGAAAACCATCGACGCATGGGGCCGGACTGTCAGGGTCAGGTTAAAATCCAATATACATCCGGTGATATCTCGGGTGCTATTACAGATAGCGCAATAAACCAAAGTGAATTATCTGCAGGAGGCCCTGGCGCATGAATCTGTGAAACGGGAACGACCTCGGACCACCAGGGGCCGAGAAAACCACAGTCTCATGGGGCCGGACACTCAGGGTCAGGGGAAAATCCAATATATATCTGGTGATATCTCGGGTGCTATTAAAGATAGCGCAATAAATCAAAGTGCATTGTCTGTAGGAGCCACTGCCGAATGAATCTGAGCCGCAGGAACGACCTCGGACCACCAGTGGCCGAGAAAATTACAGATATTCGGAATCCGTCACCCAAGGTCCTGTAAAAATCCAGCATATATCTGGTTATATCTCTTGTGCAACTACAGATAGCACAATAAACCAAAGTGCATTGTCTGTAGGAGGCCCTGGCGCACGAATCTGTGCAGCGGGAACGACCTCGAACCACCAGGGGCCGAGACAACCACCGTCTCATGGAGCCGGACACTCAGGGTCAGGGAAAAATCCAATATATATCTTGTGATATCTCGGGTGCTATTACAGATAGCGCAATAAATCAAAGTGCATTGTCTGTAGGAGGCCCGGCCGCGTCAATCTGGGCAGCGGGAACGACCTCGGACCACCAGGGGCCGAGACAACCACAGTCTCATGGGGCCGGACACTCAGGGTCAGGGAAAAATCCAATATATATCTGGTGATATCTCGGGTGCTATTAGAGATAGCGCAATAAACCAAAGTGAACTGTCTGCAGGAGGCCCTGTCGCATGAATCTGTGCAGCGGGATCGACCTCGGACCACGAGGGACCGAGAAAACCAACGACGCATGGGGCCGGACTGTAAGGGTCAGGTTAAAATCCAATATATATCTGGTGATATCTCGGGTGCTATTACAGATAGCGCAATAAATCAAAGTGCATTGTCTGTAGGAGGCCCTGTCGCATGAATCTCTGCAGCGGGAACGACCTCGGACCACCAGGGGCCGAGAAAACCACAGTCACATGAGGCCGGACACTCAGGGTCAGGGCAAAATCCAATATATATCTGGTGATATCTCGGGTGCTATTAGAGATAGGGCAATAAACCGAAGTGAGTTATCTGCAGGAGGCCCTGGCGCATGAATCGGTGCAGCGGGAACGTCCACGGACCTCCAGGGGCCGAGACAACCACCGTCTCATGGGGCCGGACACTCAGGGTCAGGGTAAAATCCAATATATATCTGGTGATATCTCGGGTGCTATTACAGATAGCGCAATAAATCAAAGTGCATTGTCTGTAGGAGGCCCTGGCGCATGAATCTGTGCAGCGGGAACGACCTCGGACCACCAGGGGCCGCGAAAACGACCGTCTCATGGGGCCGGACACTCAGGGTCAGTGAAAGATCCAATATATATCCGGTGATATCTCGGGTGCTATTACAGATAGCGCAATAAATAAAAGTGCATTGTCTGTAGGAGGCCCTGGCGCATGAATGTGTGCAGCGGGATCGACCTCGGACCACGAGGGACCGAGAAAACCATCGACGCATGGGGCCGGACTGTCTGGGTCAGGTTAAAATCCAATATATATCTGGTGATATCTCGGGTGCTATTACAGATAGCGCAATAAATCAAAGTGCATTGTCTGAAGGAGTCCCTGGCGCATGAATCTGTGCAGCGGGATCGACCTCGGACCACCAGGGGCCGAGAAAATCACCGTCTCATGGAGCCGGACACTCAGGGTCAGGGAAAAATCCAATATATATCTTGTGATATCTCGGGTGCTATTACAGATAGCGCAATAAATCAAAGTGCATTGTCTGTAGGAGGCCCGGCCTCGTCAATCTGGGCAGCGGGAACGACCTCGGACCACCAGGGGCCGAGAAAACCACAGTCTCATGGGGCCGGACACTCACGGTCAGGGGAAAATCCAACATATATCTGGTGATATCTCGGGTGCTATTAGAGATAGCGCAATAAACCAAAGCGAATTATCTGCAGGAGGCCCTGGCGCATGAATCTGTGCAGCGGGAACGACCTCGGACCACCAGGGGCCGAGAAAACCACCGTCTCATGGGGCCGGAGACTCAGGGTCAGGGGAAAACCCAAAATATATCTGGTGATATCTCGGGTGCTATTACAGATCGCCCAATAAATCAAAGTGCATTGTCTGCAGGAGGCCCTAGCGCATGAATCTGTGCATTGGGAACGACCTCGGACCACCAGGGGCCGAGAAAAGTGCCGTCTCATGGGGTCGGACTGTCAGGGTCAGGGAAAAATCCGATATATATATGGTGATATCTCGTGTGCTATTAGAGATAGCGCAATAAATCAAAGTGAGTTATCTGCAGGGGGCCCTGGCGCATGAATCTGTGCAGCGGCATCGAGCTCGGACCACGCGGGACCGAGAAAACCATCGACACATGGGGCCGGACTGTCAGGGTCAAGGAAAAATCCAATATATATCTGGTGATATCTCGGGTGCTATTAGAGATAGGGCAATAAATCAAAGTGAATTATCTGCAGGGGGCCCTGGCGCATGAATCTGTGCAGCGGGAACGACCTCGGACCACCAGGGGCCTCGAAAATCACCGTCCCATGGGGCCTGACTGTCAGGGTCAGGGAAAAATCCAATATATATCTGGTGATATCCCGGGTGCTGTTAGAGATAGGGCAATAAATCAAAGTGAATTATCTGCAGGGGGCCCTGGCGCATGAATCTGTGCAGCGGGACCGACCTCGGACCACCAGGGGCCGAGAAAATCATCGACACATGGGGCCGGACTGTCAGGGTCAAGTAAAAATCCAATATATATCTGTTGATATCTCGGGTGCTATTAGAGATAGGGCAATAAACCAAAGTGAATTATCCATAGGAGGCCCTGGCGCATGAATCTGTGCAGCAGGAACTACCTCGGACCCCCAGGGACCGAGAAAATTACGGATATTCGGAATCCGTCAACCAAGCTCATGTAAAAATCCAGCATATATCTGGTGATATCTCGGGTGCTATTAGAGATAGCGCAATAAATCAAAGTGAATTATCTGCAGGGGGCCCTGTCGCATGAATCTGTGCAGCGGGATCGACCTCGGACCACCAGGGGCCGAGAAAATCACCGCCTCATGGGGCCGGAATGTCAGGCTCCGTGAAAAATCCAATATATATCTGGTGATATCTCGGGTGCTATTACAGATAGCGCAATAAATCAAAGTGCATTGTCTGTAGGAGGCCCTGGAGCATGAATCTGGGCAGCGGGAACGACCTAGGAACACCAGAGGCCGAGAAAACCACCGTCTCATGGGGCCGGACATTCAGGGTGAGGGGAAAATCCAATATATATCTTGTGATATCTCGGGTGCTGTTATAGACAGCGCGATAAATCAGAGTGCAATGTCTGTAGGAGGCACTGGCGAATGAATCTGTGCAGCAGGAAGGACCTCGGACCACCAGGAGCCGAGAAAACCACAGTCTCATGGGGCCGGACAGTCAGGTTCAGGGAAAATCCAATATATATCTGGTGATATCTCGGGTGCTATTAGAGATAGCGCAATAAACCAAAGTAAATTATCTGCAGGAAGCCCTGGCGCATGAATCTGTGCAGCGGGAACGAACTCGGACCACCAGGGGCCGAGAAAACCACCGTCACATGGGGCCGGACACTCAGTGTCAGGGAAAAATTAAATATATATCTGGTGATATCTCGGGTGCTATTAGAGATAGCGCAATAAACCAAAGTACATTATCTGCAGGAGGCCCTGGCGCATGAATCTGTGCAGCGGGAACGACCTCGGACCCCCAGGGGCCGAGAAAACTACCGTCTCATGGGGCCGGACACTCAGGGTCATGGAAAAATCCAATATATATCTGGTGATATCTCGGGTGCTATTAGAGATAGCGCAATAAACCCAAGTTGCATTGTCTGCAAGAGGCCCTGGCGCATGAATGCGTGCAGCGGGAACGACGTCGGACCACCAGGGGCCGAGAAAACCACCGTCTCATGGGGTCGGACACTCAGGGTCAGCGAAAAATCCAATATATATCTGGTGATATCTCGGGTGCTATTAGAGATAGCGCAATAAATCAAAGTGTATTATCTGCAAGGGGCCCTGGCGTATGAATCTGTGCAGGGGGATCGACCTCGGACTACGAGGGACCGAGAAAACCATCAACACATGGGGCCGGACTGTCAAGGTCAAGGAAAAATCCAATATATATCTGGTGATATCTCGTGTGCTATTATAGATAGCGCAATAAATCAAAGTGCATTGTCTGTAGGAGGCACTGGCGAATGAATCTGTGCAGCAGGAACGACCTCGGACCACCAGGGGCCGAGAAAATTACAGATATTCGGAATCCGTCACCCAAGCTCATGTAAAAATCCAGCATATATCTGGTGATATCTCGGGTTCTATTACAGATAGCCCAATAAATCAAAGTGCATTGTCTGCGGGAGGCCCTGGCGCATGAGTCTGTGCAGCGGCAACGACCTCGGACCACCAGGGGCCGAGAAAACCTCCGACACATGGGGCCGGCCCCTCAGGGTCAGGAAAAAATCCAATATATATCTGGTGATATCTCGGGTGCTATTAGAGATAGCGCAATTAATCAAAGTGAATAATCTGCAGGAGGCCCTGGCGCATGCGTCTGTGCAGCGGGAACGACCTCGGACCACCAGGGGCCGAGAAAATCACCGTTTCATCGGGCCGGACACTCAGGGTCGGGGAAAAATCCAGCATATATCAGGTGATATCTCGGGTGCTATTAGAGATAGCGCAATAAATCAAAGTGCATTGTCTGTAGGAGGCACTGGCGATGAATCTGTGCAGCAGGAACGACCTGGGATCACTAGGCGCCGAGAAAACCACCGTCTCATGGGGCCGGACACTCAGGGTCAGGGGAAAATCCAATATATATCTGGTGATATCTCGGGTGCTATTAGAGATAGCGCAATAAACCAAAGTGAATTATCTGCAGGTGGCCCTGGCGCATGAATCTGTGCAGGGGGAACGACCTCGTACCACCAGGGGCCGTGAAAACCACCGTCTCATGGGGCCAGACACTCAGGGTCAGGGAAAAATCCAATATATATTCGGTGATATCTCGGGTGCTATTACATATATAGCAATAAATCAAAGTGCATTGTCTGTAGGAGGCCCTGGCGCATGAATCTGTGCAGCGGGAACGACCTCGGAGCACCAGGGGCCGAGAAAACCACCGTCTCATGGGGTCGGACACTCAGGGTCAGCGAAAAATCCAATATATATCTGGTGATATCTCGGGTGCTATTAGAGATAGAGCAATAAATGAAAGTGCATTGTCTGCAGGAGGCCCTGGCGCATGAATCTGTGCAGCGGGATCGACCTCGGACTACCAGGGGCCGAGAAAATCACTGTCTCACGGGGCCGGACTGCCAGGGTCAGGGAAAAATCCAATATATATCTGGTGATATCTCGGGTGCTATTAGAGATAGCGCAATAAACCACAGTGCATTGTCTGTAGGAGTCCCTGGCGCATGAATCTGTGCAGCGGGAACGACCTCGGACCACCAGGGGCCGAGAAAACCACCGTCTCATGGGGTTGGACACTCAGGGTCAGCGAAAAATCCAATATATATCTGGTGATATCTCGGGTGCTATTAGAGATAGCGCAATAAACCAAAGTGCATTGTCTGTTGGATGCCCTGGCGCATGAATCTGTGCAGCGGGATCGAGCTCGGACCACCAGGGGCCGAGCAAACCACCGTCTCATCGGGCCGGACACTCAGGGTCAGGGAAAAATCCAGCTTATATCAGGTGATATCTCGGGTGCTATTAGAGACAGCGCAATAAATCAAAGTGCATTGTCTGTAGGCGGCACTGGCGAAAGAATATGTGCAGCAGGAACGACCTTGGACCACCAGGGGCCGAGAGAATCACCGTCTCATGGGGCCGGACACTCAGGGTCAAGGAAAAATCCAATATATATCTGGTGATATCTCGGGTGCTATTAGAGATAGCGCAATAAATCAAAGAGCATTGTCTGTAGGAGGCCCTGGCGCATGAATCTGTGCAGCGGGATCGACCTCGAACGACCAGGGGCCGAGAAAATCACCGTCACATGAGGCGGGACTGTCAGGGTCAGGGACAAAGCCAATATATATCTGGTGATATCACGGGTGCTATTAGAGATAGCACAATAAATCAAAGTCCATTGTCTGCAGGAGGCGCTAGAGCATGAATCTGTGCAGCGGGATCGACCTCGGACCACCTGGGCTCGAGAAAACCACCGAAACATGGGGCCGGACACTCAAGGTCAGGGAAAAATCCAATATATATCTGGTGATATCTCGGGTGCTATTACAGATAGCGCAATAAATCAAAGTGAATTATCTGCAGGAGGCCCTGGCGCATGAGTCTGTGCAGCGGCAACGACCTCGGACCACCAGGGGCCGAGAAAACCTCCGACACATGGGGCGGCCCCTCAGGGTCAGGAAAAAATCCAATATATATCTGGTGATATCTCGGGTGCTATTAGAGATAGCGCAATTAATCAAAGTGAATAATCTGCAGGAGGCCCTGGCGCATGCGTCTGTGCAGCGGGAACGACCTCGGACCACCAGGGGCCGAGAAAACCACCGTCTCATCGGGCCGGACACTCAGGGTCGGGGAAAAATCCAGCATATATCAGGTGATATCTCGGGTGCTATTAGAGATAGCGCAATAAATCAAAGTGCATTGTCTGTATGAGGCACTGGCGATGAATCTGTGCAGCAGGAACGACCTGGGATCACTAGGCGCCGAGAAAACCACCGTCTCATGGGGCCGGACACTCAGGGTCAGGGGAAAATCCAATATATATCTGGTGATATCTCGGGTGCTATTAGAGATAGCGCAATAAACCAAAGTGAATTATCTGCAGGTGGCCCTGGCGCATGAATCTGTGCAGGGGGAACGACCTCGTACCACCAGGGGCCGTGAAAACCACCGTCTCATGGGGCCAGACACTCAGGGTCAGGGAAAAATCCAATATATATTCGGTGATATCTCGGGTGCTATTACATATATCGCAATAAATCAAAGTGCATTGTCTGTAGGAGGCCCTGACGAATGAGTCTGTGCAGCGGGAACGACCTCGGACCACCAGGGGCCGAGAAAATTACAGATTTTCGGTATCCGCCACCCAATGTCATGTAAAAATCCAGCATATAATTGGTGATATCTCGGGTTCTATTACAGACAGCGCAATAAATCAAAGTGCATTGTCTGTAGGCGGCACTGGCGAAAGAATATGTGCAGCAGGAACGACCTCGGACCACCAGGGGCCGAGAGAATCACCGTCTCATGGGGCCGGACTGTCAGGGTCAAGGAAAAATCCAATATATATCTGGTGATATCTCGGGTGCTATTACAGATAGCGCAATAAATCAAAGTGCTTTGCCTGTAGGAGGCTCTGGCGCATGAATCTGTGCAGCGGGATCGACCTCGGACCACCAGGGGCCGAGAAAATCACCGTCTCATGGGGTCGGACGCTCAGGGTCAGGGAAAAATCCAATATATATCAGGTGATATCTCGGGTGCTATTAGAGACAGCGCAATAAATCAAAGTGCATTGTCTGCAGGAAGCCCTGGCGCATGACTCTGTGCAGCGGGATCGACTTCGGACCACCAGGGGCCGAGCAAATCACCGTCCCATGGGGCCGGACTGTCAGGGTCAGGGAAAAATCCAATATATATCTGGTGATATCTCGAGTGCTATTAGAGATGGCGCAACAAATCAAAGTGCATTGTCTGTAGGCGGCACTGGCGAATGAATCCGTGCAGCAGGAACGACCTCGGACCACCAGGGGCCGAGAGAATCACCGTCTCATGGGGCCGGACTGTCAGGGTCAGGGAAAACTCCAATATATATCTGGTGATATCTCGAGTGCTATTACAGGTAGCGCAATAAATAAAAGTGCATTGTCTGTAGCAGGCCCTGGAGCATGAATCTGTGCAGCGGGAACGACATCGGACCACCAGGGGCCGAGCAAACCACCGTCTCATCGGGCCGGACACTCAGGGTCAGGGAAAAATCCAGCTTATATCAGGTGATATCTCGGGTGCTATTATAGACAGTGCGATAAATCAAAGTGCAATGTCTGTAGGAAGCACTGGCGAATGAATCTGTGCAGCAGGAACGACCTCGGACCACCAGGAGCCGAGAAAACCACAGTATCATGGGGCCGGACAGTCAGGTTCAGGGAAAAATCCAATATATAGCTGGTGATATCTCGGGTGCTATTAGAGATAGCGCAATAAACCAAAGTGCATTGTCTGTTGGAGGCCCCGGCGCATGAATCTGTGCAGCGGGATCGAGCTCGGACCACCAGGGGCCGAGAAAATCACCGTCTCATTAGGCGGGACTGTCAGGGTCAGGGACAAATCCAATATATATCTGGTGATATCTCGGGTGCTATTACAGATAACGCAATAAATCAAAGTGCATTGTCTCCAGGAAGCCCTGACGCCTGATTCGGTGCAGTGGGAACGACCTCGGAGCAACAGGGTCCGAGAAAATCACCGTCTCATGGGGCCGGAATGTCAGGATCCGTGAAAAATCCAATATATATCTGGTGATATCTCGGGTGCTATTACAGATAGCGCAATAAATCAAAGTGCATTGTCTGTAGGAGGCCCTGGAGCATGAATCTGGGCAGCGGGAACGACCTAGGAACACCGGAGGCCGAGAAAACCACCGTCTCATGGGGCCGGACATTCAGGGTGAGGGGAAAATCCAATATATATCTGGTGATATCTCGGGTGCTATTATAGACAGCGCGATAAATCAAAGTGCAATGTCTGTAGGAGGCACTGGCGAATGAATCTGTGCAGCAGGAACGACCTCGGACCACCGGGGGCCGAGAAAACCACCGTCTCATGGGGCCGGACACTCAGGGTCAGGGAAAAATCCAATATATATCTGGTGATATCTCGGGTGTTATTACTGGTAGCCCAATAAATCAAAGTGAATTATCTGCAGGAGGCCCTGGCGCATGCATCTGTGCAGCGGGAACGACCTCGGACCACCAGGGGCCGAGAAAACCACCGTCTCATGGGGCCGGACACTCATGGTCAGGGAAAAATCCAATATATATCTGGTGGTATCTCGGGTGCTATTACAGATAGCCCAATAAATCAAAATGCATTGTCTGTAGGAGGCCCTGGCGCATGCATCTGTGCAGCGGGAACGACCTCGGACCACCAAGGGCCGAGAAAACCACCGTCTCATGGGGCCGGACACTCATGGTCAGGGAAAAATCCAATATATATCTGGTGATATCTCGGGTGCTATTAGAGATACCGCAATAAACAAAAGTGAATTATCTGCGGGGGGCCCTGGCGTATGATTCTGTGAAGCGGGCACGACCTCGGGCCACCAGGGGCCGAGAAAACCACCGTCACATGGGGCCGGACACTCAAGGTCAGGGAAAAATCCAATATATATCTGGTGATATCTCGGGTGCTATTACAGATAGCGCAATAAATCAAAGTGAATTATCTGCAAGAGGCCCTGGCGCATGCATATGTGCAGCGGGAACGACCTCGGACCACCGGGGGCCGAGAAAACCACCGTCTCATGGGGCCGGACACTCAGGGTCAGGGAAAAATCCAATATATATCTGGTGATATCTCGGGTGTTATTACTGGTAGCCCAATAAATCAAAGTGAATTATCTGCAGGAGGCCCTGGCGCATGCATCTGTGCAGCGGGAACTACCTCGGACCACCAGGGGCCGAGAAAACCACCGTCTCATGGGGCCGGACACTCAGGGTCAGGGAAAAATCCAATATATATCTGGTGATATCTCGGGTGCTATTACAGATAGCCCAATAAATCAAAATGCATTGTCTGTAGGAGGCCCTGGCGCATGAATCTGTGCAGCGGGATCGACCTCGAACGACCAGGGGCCGAGAAAATCACCGTCACATGAGGCGGGACTGTCAGGGTCAGGGACAAAGCCAATATATATCTGGTGATATCACGGGTGCTATTAGAGATAGCACAATAAATCAAAGTCCATTGTCTGCAGGAGGCGCTAGCGCATGAATCTGTGCAGCGGGATCGACCTCGGACCACCAGGGCTCGAGAAAACCACCGAAACATGGGGCTGGGCACTCAGGGTCAGGGAAAAATCCAATATATATCTGGTGATATCTCGGGTGCTATTACAGATAACGCAATAAATCAAAGTGCATTGTCTGTAGGAGGTACTGGCGAATGAATCTGTGCAGCAGGAACGACCTCGGACCACCTGGTGCCGAGGAAATTACAGATATTCGGAATCCGTCGTCCAAGGTCATGTAAAAATCCAGCATACATCTGGTGATATCTCGGGTGCTATTAGAGATAGCGCATTAAACCAAAGTACATTGTCTGTAGGAGGCCCTGGCGCATGAATGCGTGCAGCGGGAACGACCTCGGACCACCAGGGGCCGAGAAAACCACCGTCTCATGGGGTCGGACACTCAGGGTCAGCGAAAAATCCAATATATATCTGGTGGTATCTCGGGTGCTATTAGAGATAGCGCAATAAATCAAAGTGTATTATCTGCAGGGGGCCCTGGCGTATGAATCTGTGCAGCAGGATCGACCTCGGACTACGAGGGACCGAGAAAACCATCAACACATGGTGCCGGAATGTCAAGGTCAAGGAAAAATCCAATATATATCTGGTGATATCTCGGGTGCTATTACAGATAGCGCAATAAATCAAAGTGAATTATCTGCAGGAGGCCCTGGCGCATGCATCTGTGCAGCGGGAACGACCTCGGACCACCGGGGGCCGAAAAAACCACCGTCTCATGGGGCCGGACACTCAGGGTCAGGGAAAAATCCAATATATATCTGGTGATATCTCGGGTGCTATTAGAGATAGCGCAATAAACCAAAGTGAATTATCTGCAGGAGGCCCTGGCGCATGAATCTGTGCAGCGGGAACGATCTCGGACCACTAGAGGCCGAGAAAACCACCGTCTCATGGGGCCGGACACTCAGGGTCAGGGAAAAATCCAATATATATCTGGTGATATCTCGGGTGCTATTACAGATAACCCAATAAATCAAAATGCATTGTCTGTAGGAGGTTCTGGCGCATGCATCTGTGCAGCGGGAACGACCTCGGACCACCAGGGGCCGAGAAAACCACCGTCTCATGGGGCCGGACACTCAGGGTCAGGGAAAAATCCAATATATATCTGGTGATATCTCGGGTTCTATTACAGATAGCGCGATAAATCAAAGTGCATTGTCTGCAGGAGGCCCTGGCGCAAGCATTTGTGCAGCGGGAACGACCCCGGACCACCAGGGGCCGAGAAAACCAGTCTCATGGGGCCGGACACTCAGGGTCCGGAGAAAATCCAATATATATCTCGTGATATCTCGGGTGCTATTAGAGATAGCGCAAGAAACCAAAGTGAATTATCTGCAGGAGGCCCTGGCGCAAGCATGTGTGCAGCGGGAACGACCACGGACCACCAGGGGCCGAGAAAACCACCGTCTCATGGGGCCGGATAATCAGGGTCAGGGAAAAATCCAATATATATCTGGTGATATCTAGGGTGTTATTAGAGATGGCGCAATAAACCAAAGTGAATTATCTGCAGGTGGCCCTGACGCATGAATCTGGACAGCGGGAACGACCTCACCACCAGGGGCCGAGAAAACCACAGTCCCATTGGGCCGGACACTCAGGGTCAGGGGAAAATCCAATATATATCTGGTGATACCTCGGGTGCTATTAGAGATAGCGCTATAAACCAAAGTGAATTATCTGCAGGAGGCCCTGGCGCAAGCATTTGTGCAGCGGGAACGACCACGGACCACCAGGGGCCGAGAAAACCACCGTCTCATGGGGCCGGACACTCAGGGTCAGGGGAAAATCCAATATATATCTGGTGATATCTCGGGTGCTATTATAGATAGCGCAATAAAACAAAGTGAATTATCTGCAGGAGGCCCTGGCGCATGCCTCTGTGCAGCGGGAACGACCTCGGACCACCAGGGGCCGAGAAAACCACCGTCTCATGGGGCCGGACACTCAAGGTCAGGGAAAAATCCAAAATATATCTGGTGATATCTCGGGTGCTATTACAGATAGCGCAACAAATCAAAGTGAATTATCTGCGGGGGGCCTTGGCGCATGATTCTGTGAAGCGGGCACGACCTCGGACCACCAGGGGCCGAGAAAACCACCGTCACATGGGGCCGGACACTCAGGGTCAGGGAAAAATCCAATATATATCTGGTGATATCTCGGGTGCTATTAGAGATAGCGCAATAAACCAAAGTGAATTATCTGCAGGAGGCCCTGGCGCATGAATCTGTGCAGCTGGAACGACCTCGGACCACCAGAGGCCGAGAAAACCACCGTCTCATGGGGCCGGACACTCAGGGTCAGGGAAAAATCCAATATATATCTGGTGATATCTCGGGTGCTATTACAGATAACCCAATAAATCGAAATGCATTGTCTGTAGGAGGTTCTGGCGCATGCATCTGTGCAGCGGGAACGACCTCGGACCACCAGAGGCCGAGAAAACCACCGTCTCATGGGGCCGGACACTCATGGTCAGGGAAAAATCCAATATATATCTGGTGATATCTCGGGTGCTATTAGAGATTGCGCAATAAACAAAAGTGAATTATCTGCGGGGGGCCCTGGCGTATGATTCTGTGAAGCGGGCACGACCTCGGACCACCAGGGGCCGAGAAAACCACAGTCTCATGGGGCCGGACACTCAGAGTCAGGGAAAAGTCCAATATATATCTGGTGATATCTCGGGTGCTATTACAGATAGCGCAACAAATCAAAGTGCGTTGTCTGTAGGAGGCCCTGCCGCATGAATCTGTGCAGCGGGAACGACCTCGGACCACCAGGGGCCGAGAAAATTACAGATTTTCGGTATCCGTCACCCAATGTCATGTAAAAATCCAGTATATATCTGGTGATATCTCGGGTTCTATTACAGATAGCGCGATAAATCAGAGTGCATTGTCTGCAGCAGGCCCTGGCGTATGATTCTGTGAAGCAGGAGCGACCTCGGCCCTCCAGGGGCCGAGAAACTTACAGATTTTCGGTGTCCGTCACCAAAACTCATGCAAAAATCCAGTATATATATGGTGCTTTCTCGGGTGCTATTACAGATAGCGCAATAAATCAAAGTGCATTGTCTGTAGGAGACCCTGGCGCATGAATCTGTGCAGCGGGAACGACCTCGGACCACCAGGGGCCGAGAAAACCACCGTCCGATGGGGACGAACACTCAGGGTCAGGGAAAAATCGAATATATATCTGGTGATATCTCGGGTGCTATTACAGATAGCCCAATAAATCAAAATGCATTGTCTGCAGGAGGCCCTGGCGCATGAATCTGGGCAGTGGGAACGACCTCGGACCACCAGGGGCCGAGAAAACCACCGTCTCATGGGGCCGAACACTCAGGGTCAGGGAAAAATCCAGCATATATCTGGTGATATCTCGGGTTCTATTACAGATAGCGCGATAAATCAAAGTGCATTGTCTGCAGGAGGCCCAGGCGCATGAATCTGTGCAGCGGGAACGACCTCGGACAACCAGGGGCCGAGAAAACCATCGTCTCATGGGGCCGGACACTCAGGGTCAGGGAAAAATCCATTATATATCTGGTGATATCTCGGGTGCTATTAGAGATAGCGCTATAAACCAAAGTGAATTATCTGCAGGAGGCCCTGGCGCAAGCATGTGTGCAGCGGGAACGACCACGGACCACCAGGGGCCGAGAAAACCACCGTCTCATGGGGCCGGACACTCAGGGTCAGGGAAAAATCCAATATATATCTGGTGATATCTCGGGTGCTATTAGAGATAGCGCAATAAACCAAAGTGAATTAACTGCAGGAGGCCCTGGCGCAAGCATGTGTGCAGCGGGAACGACCACGGACCACCAGGGGCCGAGAAAACCACCGTCTCATGGGGCCGGACACTCAGGGTCAGGGAAAAATCCAATATACATCTGGTGATATCTCGGGTGCTATTACAGATAGCGCAATAAACCAAAGTGAATTATCTGCAGGAGGCCCTGGCGCATGAATCTGTGCCGCGGGACGACCTCGGACCACCAGGGGCCGAGAAAACCACAGTCTCATGGGGCCGGACTGTCAGGGTCAGGGAAAAATCCATTATATATCTGGTGATATCTCGGGTACTATTAGAGATAGCGCGATAAATCAAAGTGCATTGTCTGCAGGTATCCCTGGCGCATGATTCTGTGCAGCGGGAACGACCTCGGACCACCAGGGGCCGAGAAAACCACCGTCTCATGGGGCCGGACACTCAAGGTCAGGGAAAAATCCAATATATATCTGGTGATATCTCGGGTGCTATTACAGATAGCGCAAGAAACCAAAGTGAATTATCTGCAGGAGGCCCTGGGGCATGCATCTGTGCAGCGGGAACGACCTCGGACCACCAGGGGCCGAGAAAACCACCGTCTCATGGGGCCGGACACTCAAGGTCAGGGAAAAATCCAATATATATCTGGTGATACCTCGGGTGCTATTACAGATAGCGCAAGAAACCAAAGTGAATTATCTGCAGGAGGCCCTGGGGCATGCATCTGTGCAGCGGGAACGACCTCGGACCACCAGGTGCCGAGAAAACCACCGTCTCATGGGGCCGGACACTCAGGGTCAGGGAAAAATCCAATATACATCTGGTGATATCTCGGGTGCTATTACAGATAGCGCAATAAACCAAAGTGAATTATCTGCAGGAGGCCCTGGCGCATGAATCTGTGCAGCGGGACGACCTCGGACCACCAGGGGCCGAGAAAACCACAGTCTCATGGGGCCGGACTGTCAGGGTCAGGGAAAAATCCATTATATATCTGGTGATATCTCGGGTACTATTAGAGATAGCGCGATAAATCAAAGTGCGTTGTCTGTAGGAGACCCTGCCGCATGAATCTGTGCAGCGGGAACGACCTCGGACCACCAGGGGCCGAGAAAACCACCGTCTCATGGGGCCGGACACTCATGGTCAGGGAAAAATCCAATATATATCTGGTGATATCTCGGGTGCTATTAGAGATAGCGCAATAAACAAAAGTGAATTATCTGCGGGGGGACCTGGCGTATGATTCTGTGAAGCGGGCACGACCTCGGACCACCAGGGGCCGAGAAAACCACCGTCTCATTGGGCCGGACACTCAGGGTCAGTGAAAAATCCAATATATATCTGGTGATATCTCGGGTGCTATTACAGATAGCGCAATAAATCAAAGTGCATTGTCTGTCGGAGGCTCTGGCGCATGAATCTGTGCAGCGGGAACCACCTCGGACCACCAGGGGCCGAGAAAATCACCGTCCGATGGGGCCGATCACTCAGGGTCAGGGAAAAATCGAATATATATCTGGTGATATCTCGGCTGCTATTACAGATAGCCCAATAAATCAAAATGCATTGTCTGTAGGTGGCCCTGGCGCATGAATCTGGGCAGTGGGAACCACCCCGGACTACCACGGGCCGAGAAAACCACAGTCTCATGGGGCCGGACACTCAGGGTCAGGGGAAAACCCAATATATATCTGGTGATATCTCGGGTGCTATTAGAGATAGCGCAATAAACCAAAGTGAATTATCTGCGGGGGGCCTTGGCGCATGATTCTGTGAAGCGGGCACGACCTCGGACCACCAGGGGCCGAGAAAACCACCGTCTCATGGGGCCGGACACTCAGGGTCAGGGAAAAATCCAATATATATCTGGTGATATCTCGGGTGCTATTACAGATAGCGCAACAAATCAAAGTGAATTATCTGCGGGGGGCCTTGGCGCATGATTCTGTGAAGCGGGCACGACCTCGGACCACCAGGGGCCGAGAAAACCACCGTCTCATGGGGCCGGACACTCAGGGTCAGGGAAAAATCCAATATATATCTGGTGATATCTCGGGTGCTATTAGAGATTGCGCAATAAACAAAAGTGAATTATCTGCGGGGGGCCCTGGCGTATGATTCTGTGAAGCGGGCACGACCTCGGACCACCAGGGGCCGAGAAAACCACAGTCTCATGGGGCCGGACACTCAGAGTCAGGGAAAAGTCCAATATATATCTGGTGATATCTCGGGTGCAATTACAGATAGCGCAACAAATCAAAGTGCGTTGTCTGTAGGAGGCCCTGCCGCATGAATCTGTGCAGCTGGAACGACCTCGGACCACCAGGGGCCGAGAAAATTACAGATTTTCGGTATCCGTCACCCAATGTCATGTAAAAATCCAGTATATATCTGGTGATATCTCGGGTTCTATTACAGATAGCGCGATAAATCAGAGTGCATTGTCTGCAGCAGGCCCTGGCGTATGATTCTGTGAAGCAGGAGCGACCTCGGCCCTCCAGGGGCCGAGAAACTTACAGATTTTCGGTGTCCGTCACCAAAACTCATGCAAAAATCCAGTATATATATGGTGCTTTCTCGGGTGCTATTACAGATAGCGCAATAAATCAAAGTGCATTGTCTGTAGGAGACCCTGGCGCATGAATCTGTGCAGCGGGAACGACCTCGGACCACCAGGGGCCGAGAAAACCACCGTCCGATGGGGACGAACACTCAGGGTCAGGGAAAAATCGAATATATATCTGGTGATATCTCGGGTGCTATTACAGATAGCCCAATAAATCAAAATGCATTGTCTGCAGGAGGCCCTGGCGCATGAATCTGGGCAGTGGGAACGACCTCGGACCACCAGGGGCCGAGAAAACCACCGTCTCATGGGGCCGAACACTCAGGGTCAGGGAAAAATCCAGCATATATCTGGTGATATCTCGGGTTCTATTACAGATAGCGCGATAAATCAAAGTGCATTGTCTGCAGGAGGCCCAGGCGCATGAATCTGTGCAGCGGGAACGACCTCGGACAACCAGGGGCCGAGAAAACCATCGTCTCATGGGGCCGGACACTCAGGGTCAGGGAAAAATCCATTATATATCTGGTGATATCTCGGGTGCTATTAGAGATAGCGCTATAAACCAAAGTGAATTATCTGCAGGAGGCCCTGGCGCAAGCATGTGTGCAGCGGGAACGACCACGGACCACCAGGGGCCGAGAAAACCACCGTCTCATGGGGCCGGACACTCAGGGTCAGGGAAAAATCCAATATATATCTGGTGATATCTCGGGTGCTATTAGAGATAGCGCAATAAACCAAAGTGAATTAACTGCAGGAGGCCCTGGCGCAAGCATGTGTGCAGCGGGAACGACCACGGACCACCAGGGGCCGAGAAAACCACCGTCTCATGGGGCCGGACACTCAGGGTCAGGGAAAAATCCAATATACATCTGGTGATATCTCGGGTGCTATTACAGATAGCGCAATAAACCAAAGTGAATTATCTGCAGGAGGCCCTGGCGCATGAATCTGTGCCGCGGGACGACCTCGGACCACCAGGGGCCGAGAAAACCACAGTCTCATGGGGCCGGACTGTCAGGGTCAGGGAAAAATCCATTATATATCTGGTGATATCTCGGGTACTATTAGAGATAGCGCGATAAATCAAAGTGCATTGTCTGCAGGTATCCCTGGCGCATGATTCTGTGCAGCGGGAACGACCTCGGACCACCAGGGGCCGAGAAAACCACCGTCTCATGGGGCCGGACACTCAAGGTCAGGGAAAAATCCAATATATATCTGGTGATATCTCGGGTGCTATTACAGATAGCGCAAGAAACCAAAGTGAATTATCTGCGGGGGGACCTGGCGTATGATTCTGTGAAGCGGGCACGACCTCGGACCACCAGGGGCCGAGAAAACCACCGTCTCATGGGGCCGGACACTCAAGGTCAGGGAAAAATCCAATATATATCTGGTGATATCTCGGGTGCTATTACAGATAGCGCAACAAATCAAAGTGAATTATCTGCAGGAGGCCCTGGCGCATGCATCTGTGCAGCGGGAACGACCTCGGACCACCAGGGGCCGAGAAAACCACCGTCTCATTGGGCCGGACACTCAGGGTCAGTGAAAAATCCAATATATATCTGGTGATATCTCGGGTGCTATTACAGATAGCGCAATAAATCAAAGTGCATTGTCTGTCGGAGGCTCTGGCGCATGAATCTGTGCAGCGGGAACCACCTCGGACCACCAGGGGCCGAGAAAATCACCGTCCGATGGGGCCGATCACTCAGGGTCAGGGAAAAATCGAATATATATCTGGTGATATCTCGGCTGCTATTACAGATAGCCCAATAAATCAAAATGCATTGTCTGTAGGTGGCCCTGGCGCATGAATCTGGGCAGTGGGAACCACCCCGGACTACCACGGGCCGAGAAAACCACAGTCTCATGGGGCCGGACACTCAGGGTCAGGGGAAAACCCAATATATATCTGGTGATATCTCGGGTGCTATTAGAGATAGCGCAATAAACCAAAGTGAATTAACTGCAGGAGGCCCTGGCGCAAGCATGTGTGCAGCGGGAACGACCACGGACCACCAGGGGCCGAGAAAACCACCGTCTCATGGGGCCGGACACTCAGGGTCAGGGGAAAACCCAATATATATCTGGTGATATCTCGGGTGCTATTAGAGATAGCGCAATAAACCAAAGTGAATTAACTGCAGGAGGCCCTGGCGCAAGCATGTGTGCAGCGGGAAACGACCACGGACCACCAGGGGCCGAGAAAACCACCGTCTCATGGGGTCGGACACTCAGGGTCAGGGAAAAATCCAGCATATATCTGGTGATATCTCGGGTTCTATTACAGATAGAGCGATAAATCAAAGCGCATTGTCTGCAGGAGGCCCTGACGCATGATTCTGTGAAGCAGGAACGACCTCGTCCCTCCAGGGGCCGAGAAACTTAGATTTTCGGTGTCCGTCACCCAAAGTCATGCAAAAATACAGTATATATATGGTGCTTTCTCGGCTGCTATTACAGATAGCGCAATAAATCAAAGTGCATTGTCTGTAGGAGGCCCTGGCGCATGAATCTGGGTAGTGGGAACGACCTCGGACCACCAGGGGCGGAGAAAACCACAGTCTAATGGGGCCGGACGCTCAGGGTCAGGGGAAAATCCAATATATATCTATTGATATCTCGGGTGCTATTACAGATAGCGCAATAAAACAAAGTGAATTATCTGCAGGAGGCCCTGGCGCATGCCTCTGTGCAGCGGGAACGACCTCGGACCACCAGGGGCCGAGAAAACCACAGTCTCATGGGGCCGGACTGTCAGGGTCAGGGAAAAATCCATTATATATCTGGTGATATCTCGGGCACTATTAGAGATAGCGCGATAAATCAAAGTGCATTGTCTGCAGGAGGCCCTGGCGCATGAATCTGTGCAGCGGGAACGACCTTGGACCACCACGGGCCGAGAAAACCACCGTCTCATGGGGCCGGACACTCAGGGTCATGTAAAAATCCAGCATATATCTGGTGATATCTCGGGTGCTATTACAGATAGCTCAATAAACCATACTGCATTGTCTGTAGGAGGCCCTGGCGCATGATTCTGTGCAGCGGGATCCACCTCGAACCACCAGGGGCCGAGAAAACCACCGTCTCATGGGGCCGAACACTCAGGGTCGGGGAAAAATCCAATATATATCTGGTGATATGTCGGGTGCTAATAGAGATAGCGCAATAAACCAAAGTGAATTGTCTGCAGGAGGCCCTGGCGCATGAATCTGTGCAGCGGGAACGACCTCGGACCACCAGGGGCCGAGAAACCCACCGTCTCATGGGGCCGGACACTCAGGGTCAGGGAACAATCCCATATATATCTGGTGATATCTCGGGTGCTATTACAGATAGCGCAATAAACCAAAGTGAATTGTCTGCAGGAGGCCCTGGCGCATGAATCTGTGCAGCGGGGTCGACCTCAGACCAACAGGGGCCGAGAAAACCACCGAAGCATGGGGCCGGGCACTCAGGGTCAGGGAAAAATCCAATATATGTCTGGTGATATCTCGGGTGCTATTAGAGATAGCGCAATAAATCAAAGTGCAATGTCTGTAGGAGGCACTGGCGAATGAATCTGTGCAGCGGGAACGACCTCGGACCACCAGGGGCCGAGAAAATTACAGATATTCGGAATCCGTCACCCAAGGTCATATAAAAATCCAGCATATAACTGGTGATATCTCGGGTGCTATTACAGATAGCGCAGTAAATCAAAGTGCATTGTCTGTAGGAGGCCCTGGCGCATGAATCTGTGCAGCGGGAACGACCTCGGACCACCAGGGGTCGAGAAAATCACCGTCTCAAGGGGCCGGACTGTCAGGGTCAGGGACAAATCCAATATATATCTGGTGATATCTCGGGTGCTATTAGAGATAGCGCAATAAACCCAAGGGCATTGTCTGTAGGAGGCCCTGGCGCATGAATCTCTGCAGCGGGATCGACCTCGGACCACCAGGGGCCGAGAAAACCACCGTCTTATGGGGCCGGACACTCAGGGTCAGGGAAAAATCCAATATATATCTGGCGATATCTCAGGTGCTATTACAGATAGCGCAATAAATCAAAGTGCATTGTCTGTAGGAGGCCCGGGAGCATGAATCTGTGCAGCGGGAACGACCTCGGACCACCAGGGGCCAAGAAAACCACCGACACATGGGGCCGGACACTCAGTGTCAGGGAAAAATCCAATATATATCTGGTGTCATCTCAGGTGCTATTAGAGATAGCGCAATAAATCAAAGTGAATTATCTGCAGGGGGCCCTGGCGCATGAATCTGTGCAGCGGGATCGACATCGGACCACGAGGGACCGAGAAAACCATCGACACATGGGGCCGGACTGTCAGGGTCAAGGAAAAATCCAATATATATCTGGAGATATATCGGGTGCTATTAGAGATAGCGCAATAAACCAAAGTGTATTGTCTGTAGGAGTCCCTGGCGCATGAATCTGTGCAGCGGGATCGAGCTCTGACCACCAGGGGCCGAGAAACTCACCGTCTCATGGGGTCGGACATTCAGGGTCAGGGAAAAATCCAATATATATCTGGTGATATCTCGGGTGCTATTATAGTTAGCGCAATATATCAAAGTGCATTGTCTGTAGGAGGCCCTGGCGCATGAATCTGTGCAGCGGGAACGACCTCGGACCAGCAGGGGCCGAGAAAATCACCGTCTCATGAGGCCGGACTGTAAGGGTCAGGGACAAATCCAACAAATATCTGGTGATATCTAGGGTGCTATTAGAGATAGCGCAATAAATCAAAGTCCATTGTCTGCAGGAGGGGCTAGCGCATGACTCTGTGCAGCGGGGTCGACCTCGGACCACCAGGGGCCGAGAAAACCACCGAAACATGGGGCCGGGCACTCAGGGTCAGGGAAAAATCCAATATATATCAGGTGATATCTCGGGTGCTATTAGAGATAGCGCAATAAATCAAAGTGCATTGTCTGTAGGAGGCCCTGGCGCATCAATCTGTGCAGCGGGATCGACGTCGGACCCCTAGGGGCCGAGAAAACTACCGTCTTATGGGGCCGGACACTCAGGGTCATGGAAAAATCCAATATAAATCTGGTGATATCTCGGGTGCTATTACAGATAGCGCAATAAACCAAAGTGAATTATCTGCAGGAGGCCCTGGCGCATGCATCTGTGCAGCGGGAACGACCTCGGACCACCAGGGGGCCGAGAAAACCACCGTCTCATGGGGCCGGAAACTCAGGGTCAGGGAAAAATCCAATATATATCTGGTGATATCTCGGGTGCTATTAGAGTTAGCGCAATAATCCAAAGTGAATTATCTGCAGGAGGCCCTGGCGCATGAATCTGTGCAGCGGGAACGACCTCGGACCACCAGGGGCCGAGAAAACCGCAGTCTCATGGGGTCGGACACTCAGGGTTAAGGAAAAATCCAATATATATCTGGTGATATCTCGGGTGCTATTACAGATAGCGCAATAAATCAAAGTGCATTGTCTGCAGGAGGCCCTGGCGCATGAATCTGTGCAGCGGGAACTACCTCGGACCACCAGGGGCCGAGAAAACCATCGACACATGGGGTCGGACACTCAGGGTCAGGGAAAAATCCAATATAAATCTGGTGATATCTCGGGTGCTATTATAGATAGCGCAATAAATCAAAGTGCCTTGTCTGTAGGATGCCCTGGCGCATGAATCCGTGCAGCGCGATCGACCTCGGACCACCAGGGGCCGAGAATATCACCGTCCCATGGGGCCGGACTGTCAGGGTCAGGGAAAAATCCAATATATATCTGGTGATATCTCGGGTGCTATTACAGATAGCGCAATAAACCAAAGTGCATTGTCTGCAGGAGGCCCTGGCGCATGAATCTGTGCAGCGGGAACGACCTCGGACCACCAGGGGCCGAGAAAACCAACGTCTCATGGGGTCAGACACTCAGGGTCAGGGAAAAATCCAATATATATCTGGTGATATCTCGGGTGCTATTATAGATAGCGCAATAAATCAAAATGCATTGTCTGTAGGAGGCCCTGGCGCATGAATCTGTGCAGCGGGATCTACCTCGGACCACCAGGGGCCGAGAAAATCACCGTCTCATGGGGCCGGACTGTCAGGGTCAGCGAAAAATCCAATATATATCTGGTGATATCTCGGGTGCTATTAGAGATAGCGCAATAAATCAAAGTGAATTATCTGCAGGGGGCCCTGGCGCATGAATCTGTGCAGCGGAAGCGACCTCGGACCAGCAGGGGCCGAGAAAACCACCGTCTCATGGGGTCGGACACTCAGGGTCAAGGAAAAATCCAATATATATCTGGTGATATCTCGGGTGCTATTACAGATAGCGCAATAAATCAAAGTGCATTGTGTGCAGGAGGCCCTGGCGCATGAATCTGTGCAGCGGGAACGACGTCGGTCCACCAGGGGCCGAGAAAATCACCGTCTCATGGTGTCGGACTGTCAGGGTCAGGGAAAAATCCAATATATATCTGGTGAAATCTCTGGTGCTATTTGAGATAGCGCAATAAATCAAAGTGCATTGTCTGCAGGAGGCCCTGGCGCATGAATCTGTGCAGCGGGATCGACCTCGGACCACCAGGGTCCGAGAAAATCACGGTCGCATGGGGCCGGACTGTCAGGTTCAGGGAAAATCCAATATATGTGTGGTGATATCTCGGGTGCTATTAGAGATAGCGCAATAAATCAAAGTGCATTGTCTGTAGGAGGCCCTGGCGCATGAATCTGTGCAGCGGGATCTACCTCGGACCACCAGGGGCCGAGAAAATCACCGTCTCATGGGGCCGGACTGTCAGGGTCAGCGAAAAATCCAATATATATCTGGTGATATCTCGGGTGCTATTAGAGATAGCGCAATAAATCAAAGTGAATTATCTGCAGGGGGCCCTGGCGCATGAATCTGTGCAGCGGAAGCGACCTCGGACCAGCAGGGGCCGAGAAAACCACCGTCTCATGGGGTCGGACACTCAGGGTCAAGGAAAAATCCAATATATATCTGGTGATATCTCGGGTGCTATTACAGATAGCGCAATAAATCAAAGTACATTGTCTGTAGGAGGCCCTGGTGCATGAATCTGTGCAGCGGGATCGACCTCGGACCACGAGGGACCGAGAAAACCACCGACACATTGGGCCGGAAAGTCAGGGTCGGGGAAAAATTCAATATATATCTGGTGATATCTCGGGTGCTCTTACAGATAGCGCACTAAACCAAAGTGAATTATCTGCAGGGGGCCCTGGCGCATGAATCTGCGCAGCGGGAACGACATCGGACCACCTGGGGCCGAGAAAACCACAGTCACATGGGGCCGGACACTCAGGGTCAGGGCAAAATCCAATATATATATGGTGATATCTCGGGTGCTATTACAGATAGCGCAATAAATCAAAGTGCATTGCCTGCAGGAGGCCCTGGCGCATGAATCTGTGCAGCCGGAACGACCTCGGACCACCAGGCGCCGAGAAAAATACAGATATTCGGAATCCGTCACCCAAGGTCATGTAAAAATCCAGCATATATCTGGTGATATCTCGAGTGCTATTACAGATAGCGCAATAAATCAAAGTGCATTGTCTGTTGGAGGCCCTGGCGCATGAATCTGTGCAGCGGGATCGACCTCGGACCACCAGGGCCCGAGAAAACCACCGACACATCGGGCCGGGCTGTCATGGTCAGGGAAAAATCCAATATATATCTGGTGATATCTCGGGTGCTATTACAGATAGCGCAATAAACCAAAGTGAATTATCTATAGGAGGACCTGGCGCATGAATCTGTGCAGCGGCATCTACCTCGGACCACCAGAGGCCGAGAAAATCACCGTCTCCTAGGGCCGGACTGTCTGGGTCAGGGAAAAATCCAATATATATCTGGTGATATCTCGGGTGCTATTAGAGATAGCGGAATAAACCAAAGTGAATTATCTGCAGGAGTCCCTGGCGCATGAATCTGAGCAGCGGGAACGACCTCGGACCACCAGGGGCCGACAAAACTACCGTCTCATGGGGTCGGACACTCAGGGTCATGTAAAAATCCAGCATATATCTGGTGATATCTCGGGTGCTATTACAGATAGCTCAATAAACCATACAGCATTGTCTGTAGGAGGCCCTGGCGCATGAATCTGTGCAGCGGGATCGACCTCGAACCACCAGGGGCCGAGAAAACCACCGTCTCATGGGGCCGGACACTCAGTGTCAGGGAAAAATCCAATATATATCTGGTGATATCTCTGGTGCTATTAGAGATAGCGCAATAAACCAAAGTGAATTGTCTGCAGGAGGCTCTGGCGCATGAATCTGTGCAGCGGGACGACCTCGTCCCTCTAGGGGCCGAGAAACTTACAGATTTTCGGTGTCCGTCACCCAAAGTCATGCAAAAATCCAGTATATATATGGTGCTTTCTCGGGTGCTATTACAGATAGCGCAATAAATCAAAGTGCATTGTCTGTAGGAGGCCCTGGCGCATGAATCTGGGCAGCGGGAACGACCTCGGACCACCAGGGGCGGAGAAAACCGCAGTCTAATGGGGCCGGACACTCAGGGTCAGGGAAAAATCCAATATATATCTGGTCATATCTCGGGTGCTATTACAGATAGCGCAATAAATCACGGTGCATTGTCTGTAGGAGGCCCTGGCGCATGAATCTGTGCAGCGGGAACGACCACGGACCACCACGGGCCGAGAAACTTACAGATTTTCGGTGTCCGTCACCAAAACTCATGCAAAAATCCAGTATATATATGGTGCTTTCTCGGTTGCTATTACAGATAGCGCAATAAATCAAAGTGCATTGTCTGTAGGAGACTCTGGCGCATGAATCTGTGCAGCGGGAACGACCTCGGACCATCAGGGGCCGAGAAAACCACAGTCTCATGGGGCCGGACACTCAGGGTCAGGGGAAAATCCCATATATATCTGGTGATATCTCGGGTGCTATTACAGATAGCGCGATAAAACAAAGTGAATTATCTGCAGGAGGCCCTGGCGCATGCCTCTGTGCAGCGGGAACGACCTCGGCCCTCCAGGGGCCGAGAAAACCACAGTCTCATGGGGCCGGACACTCAGGGTCAGGGAAAAATCCAGCATATATCTGGTGATATCTCGGGTTCTATTACAGATAGCGCGATAAATCAAAGTGCATTGTCTGTAGGAGGCCCCGGCGCGTGAATCTGTGCAGCGGGAACGACCTCGGACAACCAGGGGCCGAGAAAACCATCGTCTCATGGGGCCGGACACTCAGGGTCAGGGAAAAATCCAAAATATATCTGGTGCTTTCTTGGGTGCTATTACAGATAGCGTGATAAATCAAAGTGCATTGTCTGTAGGAGGACCTGGCGAATGAATCTGTGCAGCAGGAACGACCTCGGACCACCAGGGGCCGAGAAAATTACAGATATTCGGAATCCGTCACCCAAGGTCATGTAAAAATCAAGCATATATCTGGTAATATCTCGGGTTCTATTACAGATAGCCCAATAAATCAAAGTGCATTGTCTGTAGGAGGCCCTGGCGCATGAATCTGTGCAGCGGGAACGACCTCGGACCACCAGGGGCCAAGAAAACCACCGACACATGGGGCCGGACACTCAGGGTCAGGGAAAAATCCAATATATATCTGGTGATATCTCGGGTGCTATTAGAGATAGCGCAATAAACCAAAGTGAATTATCTGCAGGAGGCCCTGGCACATGAATCTGTGCAGCGGGATCGACCTCGGACCACCAGAGGCCGAGAAAACCACCGTCTCATGGGGCCGGACACTCAGTGTCAGGGAAAAATCCAATATATATCTGGTGATATCTCTGGTGCTATTACAGATAGCGCAATAAACCAAAGTGCATTGTCTGTAGGGGGCCCTGGCGCATGAATCTGTGCAGCGGGAACGACCTCGGACCACCAGGGCCCGAGAAAACCACCGACACATGGGGCCGGACACTCAGGGTCATGTAAAAATCCAGCATATATCTGGTGATATCTCGGGTGCTATTACCGATAGCTCAATAAACCATACGGCATTGTCTGTAGGAGGCCCTGGCGCATGAATCTGTGCAGCGGAATCGAACTCGAACCACCAGGGGCCGAGAAAACCACCGTCTCATGGGGCCGAACACTCAGGGTCGGGGAAAAATCCAATATATATCTGGTGATATGTCGGGTGCTATTAGAGATAGCGCAATAAACCAAAGTGAATTGTCTGCAGGAGGCCCTGGCGCATGAATCTGTGCAGCGGGACGACCTCGTCCCTCTAGGGGCCGAGAAACTTACAGATTTTCGGTGTCCGTCACCCGAAGTCATGCAAAAATCCAGTATATATATGGTGCTTTCTCGGGTGCTATTACAAATAGCGCGATAAATCAAAGTGCATTGTCTGTAGGAGGCCCTGGCGAATGAATCTGTGCAGCAGGAACGACCTCGGACCACCAGGGGCCGAGAAAATTACAGATATTCGGAATCCGTCACCCAAGGTCATGTAAAAATCCAGCATATATCTGGTAATATCTCGGGTTCTATTACAGATAACCCAATAAATCAAAGTGCATTGTCTGTAGGAGGCCCTGGCGCATGAATCTGTGCAGCGGGAACGACCACGGACCACCAGGGGCCGAGAAAACCACCGACACATGGGGCCGGACACTCAGGATCAGGGAAAAATCCAGCATATATCTGGTGATATCTCGGGTGCTATTAAAGATAGCGCAATAAACCAAAGTGAATTATCTGCAGGAGGCCCTGGCGCATGAATCTGTGCAGCGGGAACGACCTCGGACCACCAGGGGCCGAGAAAACCACAGTCTCATGGGTCCGGACACTCAGCGTCAGGGAAAAATCCAATATATAACTGGCGATATCTCGGGTGCTATTACAGATAGCGCAATAAATCAAAGTGCGTTGTGTGTAGGAGGCCCTGCCGCATGAATCTGGGCAGTGGGAACGACCTCGGACCACCAGGGGCCGAGAAAACCACAGTCTAATGGGGCCGAACACTCAGCGTCAGGGAAAAATCCAATATATATCTGATGATATCTCAGGTGCTATTAGAGATAGCGCAATAAACCAAAGTGAATTATCTGCAGGAGGCTCTGGCACATGAATCTGTGCAGCGGGAACGACCTCGGACCACCAGGGGCCGAGAAAACCACCGTCTCATGGGGCCGGACACTCAAGGTCAGGGAAAAATCTAATATATATCTGGTGATATCTCGGGTGCTATTACAGATAGCGCAATAAATCAAAGTGCATTGTCTGTAGGAGGCCCTGGCGCATGAATCTGGGCAGTGGGAACGACACCGGACCACCAGGGGCGGAGAAAACCACAGTCTAATGGGGCCGGACACTCAGGGTCAGGGGAAAATCCAATATATATCTGGTGATATCTCGGGTGCTATTATAGATAGCGCAATAAAACAAAGTGAATTATCTGCAGGAGGCCCTGGCGCATGCCTCTGTGCAGCGGGAACGACCTCGGACCACCAGGGGCCGAGAAAACCACCGTCTCATGGGGCCGGACACTCAGGGTCAGGGGAAAATCCAGCATATATCTGGTGATATCTCGGGTTGTATTACAGATAGCGCGATAAATCAAAGTGCATTGTCTGTAGGAGGCCCTGGCGAATGAATCTGAGCAGCAGGAACGACCTCGGACTACCAGGGGCCGAGAAAATTACAGATATTCGGAATCCGTCACCCAAGGTCATGTAAAAATCCAGCATATATCTGGTGATATCTCGGGTGCTATTACAGATAGCCCTATAAATCAAAGTGCATTGTCTGTAGGAGGCCCTGGCGCATGAATCTGTGCAGCGGGAACGACCTCGGACCACCAGGGGCCGAGAAAACCACTGACACATGGGGCCGGACACTCAGGGTCATGTAAAAATCCAGCATGTATCTGGTGATATCTCGGGTGCTCTTCCAGATAGCGCAATAAATCACGGTGTATTGTCTGTAGGAGGCCCTGGCGCATGAATCTGTGCAGCGGGAATGACCTCGGACCACCAGGGGCCGAGAAAACCACCGTCTCATTGGGCCGGGCACTCAGGGTCAGGGGAAAATCCAATATATATCTGGTGATATCTCGGGTGCTATTAGAGATAGCGCAATAAATCAGAGTGCATTGTCTGCAGGAGGCACTGGCGAATGAATCTGTGCAGCAGGAACGACCTCGGACCACCAGGCGCCGAGAAAAATACAGATATTCGGAATCCGTCACCCAAGGTCATGTAAAAATCCAATATATATCTGGTGATATCTCGGGTGCTATTACAGATAGCGCAATAAATCAATGTGCATTGTCTGCAGGAGGCCCTGGCGCATGAATCTGTGCAGCGGGATCGACCTCGGACCACCAGAGGCCGAGAAAATCACCGTCTCATGGGGCCGGACTGTCTGGGACAGGGAAAAATCCAATATATATCTGGTGATATCTCGGGTGCTATTAGAGATAGCGCAATAAATCAAAGTGCATTGTCTGCAGGAGGCCCTGGCGCATGAATCTGTGCAGCGGGAAAGAACTCGGACCACCAGGGGCCGAGAAAACCACCGTCTCATGGGGTCGAACTGTCAGAGTCAGGGAAAAATCCAATATATATCTGGTGATATCTCGGGTGCTATTACAGATAGCGCAAGAAACCAAAGTGAATTATCTGCAGGAGGCCCTGGGGCATGCATCTGTGCAGCGGGATCGACCTCGGACCACCAGAGGCCGAGAAAACCACCGTCTCATGGGGCCGGACACTCAGTGTCAGGGAAAAATCCAATATATATCTGGTGATATCTCTGGTGCTATTACAGATACCGCAATAAACCAAAGTGCATTGTCTGTAGGGGGCCCTGGCGCATGAATCTGTGCAGCGGGAACGACCTCGGACCACCAGGGGCCGAGAAAACCACCGACACATGGGGCCGGACACTCAGGGTCATGTAAAAATCCAGCATATATCTGGTGATATCTCGGGTGCTATTACAGATAGCTCAATAAACCATACAGCATTGTCTGTAGGAGGCCCTGGCGCATGAATCTGTGCAGCGGGATCGACCTCGAACCACCAGGGGCCGAGAAAACCACCGTCTCATGGGGCCGGACACTCAGTGTCAGGGAAAAATCCAATATATATCTGGTGATATCTCTGGTGCTATTAGAGATAGCGCAATAAACCAAAGTGAATTGTCTGCAGGAGGCTCTGGCGCATGAATCTGTGCAGCGGGACGACCTCGTCCCTCTAGGGGCCGAGAAACTTACAGATTTTCGGTGTCCGTCACCCAAAGTCATGCAAAAATCCAGTATATATATGGTGCTTTCTCGGGTGCTATTACAGATAGCGCAATAAATCAAAGTGCATTGTCTGTAGGAGGCCCTGGCGCATGAATCTGGGCAGCGGGAACGACCTCGGACCACCAGGGGCGGAGAAAACCGCAGTCTAATGGGGCCGGACACTCAGGGTCAGGGAAAAATCCAATATATATCTGGTCATATCTCGGGTGCTATTACAGATAGCGCAATAAATCACGGTGCATTGTCTGTAGGAGGCCCTGGCGCATGAATCTGTGCAGCGGGAACGACCACGGACCACCACGGGCCGAGAAACTTACAGATTTTCGGTGTCCGTCACCAAAACTCATGCAAAAATCCAGTATATATATGGTGCTTTCTCGGTTGCTATTACAGATAGCGCAATAAATCAAAGTGCATTGTCTGTAGGAGACTCTGGCGCATGAATCTGTGCAGCGGGAACGACCTCGGACCATCAGGGGCCGAGAAAACCACAGTCTCATGGGGCCGGACACTCAGGGTCAGGGGAAAATCCCATATATATCTGGTGATATCTCGGGTGCTATTACAGATAGCGCGATAAAACAAAGTGAATTATCTGCAGGAGGCCCTGGCGCATGCCTCTGTGCAGCGGGAACGACCTCGGCCCTCCAGGGGCCGAGAAAACCACAGTCTCATGGGGCCGGACACTCAGGGTCAGGGAAAAATCCAGCATATATCTGGTGATATCTCGGGTTCTATTACAGATAGCGCGATAAATCAAAGTGCATTGTCTGTAGGAGGCCCCGGCGCGTGAATCTGTGCAGCGGGAACGACCTCGGACAACCAGGGGCCGAGAAAACCATCGTCTCATGGGGCCGGACACTCAGGGTCAGGGAAAAATCCAAAATATATCTGGTGCTTTCTTGGGTGCTATTACAGATAGCGTGATAAATCAAAGTGCATTGTCTGTAGGAGGACCTGGCGAATGAATCTGTGCAGCAGGAACGACCTCGGACCACCAGGGGCCGAGAAAATTACAGATATTCGGAATCCGTCACCCAAGGTCATGTAAAAATCAAGCATATATCTGGTAATATCTCGGGTTCTATTACAGATAGCCCAATAAATCAAAGTGCATTGTCTGTAGGAGGCCCTGGCGCATGAATCTGTGCAGCGGGAACGACCTCGGACCACCAGGGGCCAAGAAAACCACCGACACATGGGGCCGGACACTCAGGGTCAGGGAAAAATCCAATATATATCTGGTGATATCTCGGGTGCTATTAGAGATAGCGCAATAAACCAAAGTGAATTATCTGCAGGAGGCCCTGGCACATGAATCTGTGCAGCGGGATCGACCTCGGACCACCAGAGGCCGAGAAAACCACCGTCTCATGGGGCCGGACACTCAGTGTCAGGGAAAAATCCAATATATATCTGGTGATATCTCTGGTGCTATTACAGATAGCGCAATAAACCAAAGTGCATTGTCTGTAGGGGGCCCTGGCGCATGAATCTGTGCAGCGGGAACGACCTCGGACCACCAGGGCCCGAGAAAACCACCGACACATGGGGCCGGACACTCAGGGTCATGTAAAAATCCAGCATATATCTGGTGATATCTCGGGTGCTATTACCGATAGCTCAATAAACCATACGGCATTGTCTGTAGGAGGCCCTGGCGCATGAATCTGTGCAGCGGAATCGAACTCGAACCACCAGGGGCCGAGAAAACCACCGTCTCATGGGGCCGAACACTCAGGGTCGGGGAAAAATCCAATATATATCTGGTGATATGTCGGGTGCTATTAGAGATAGCGCAATAAACCAAAGTGAATTGTCTGCAGGAGGCCCTGGCGCATGAATCTGTGCAGCGGGACGACCTCGTCCCTCTAGGGGCCGAGAAACTTACAGATTTTCGGTGTCCGTCACCCGAAGTCATGCAAAAATCCAGTATATATATGGTGCTTTCTCGGGTGCTATTACAGATAGCGCGATAAATCAAAGTGCATTGTCTGTAGGAGGCCCTGGCGAATGAATCTGTGCAGCAGGAACGACCTCGGACCACCAGGGGCCGAGAAAATTACAGATATTCGGAATCCGTCACCCAAGGTCATGTAAAAATCCAGCATATATCTGGTAATATCTCGGGTTCTATTACAGATAACCCAATAAATCAAAGTGCATTGTCTGTAGGAGGCCCTGGCGCATGAATCTGTGCAGCGGGAACGACCACGGACCACCAGGGGCCGAGAAAACCACCGACACATGGGGCCGGACACTCAGGATCAGGGAAAAATCCAGCATATATCTGGTGATATCTCGGGTGCTATTAAAGATAGCGCAATAAACCAAAGTGAATTATCTGCAGGAGGCCCTGGCGCATGAATCTGTGCAGCGGGAACGACCTCGGACCACCAGGGGCCGAGAAAACCACAGTCTCATGGGTCCGGACACTCAGCGTCAGGGAAAAATCCAATATATAACTGGCGATATCTCGGGTGCTATTACAGATAGCGCAATAAATCAAAGTGCGTTGTGTGTAGGAGGCCCTGCCGCATGAATCTGGGCAGTGGGAACGACCTCGGACCACCAGGGGCCGAGAAAACCACAGTCTAATGGGGCCGAACACTCAGCGTCAGGGAAAAATCCAATATATATCTGATGATATCTCAGGTGCTATTAGAGATAGCGCAATAAACCAAAGTGAATTATCTGCAGGAGGCCCTGGCACATGAATCTGTGCAGCGGGAACGACCTCGGACCACCAGGGGCCGAGAAAACCACCGTCTCATGGGGCCGGACACTCAAGGTCAGGGAAAAATCTAATATATATCTGGTGATATCTCGGGTGCTATTACAGATAGCGCAATAAATCAAAGTGCATTGTCTGTAGGAGGCCCTGGCGCATGAATCTGGGCAGTGGGAACGACACCGGACCACCAGGGGCGGAGAAAACCACAGTCTAATGGGGCCGGACACTCAGGGTCAGGGGAAAATCCAATATATATCTGGTGATATCTCGGGTGCTATTATAGATAGCGCAATAAAACAAAGTGAATTATCTGCAGGAGGCCCTGGCGCATGCCTCTGTGCAGCGGGAACGACCTCGGACCACCAGGGGCCGAGAAAACCACCGTCTCATGGGGCCGGACACTCAGGGTCAGGGGAAAATCCAGCATATATCTGGTGATATCTCGGGTTGTATTACAGATAGCGCGATAAATCAAAGTGCATTGTCTGTAGGAGGCCCTGGCGAATGAATCTGAGCAGCAGGAACGACCTCGGACTACCAGGGGCCGAGAAAATTACAGATATTCGGAATCCGTCACCCAAGGTCATGTAAAAATCCAGCATATATCTGGTGATATCTCGGGTGCTATTACAGATAGCCCTATAAATCAAAGTGCATTGTCTGTAGGAGGCCCTGGCGCATGAATCTGTGCAGCGGGAACGACCTCGGACCACCAGGGGCCGAGAAAACCACTGACACATGGGGCCGGACACTCAGGGTCATGTAAAAATCCAGCATGTATCTGGTGATATCTCGGGTGCTCTTCCAGATAGCGCAATAAATCACGGTGTATTGTCTGTAGGAGGCCCTGGCGCATGAATCTGTGCAGCGGGAATGACCTCGGACCACCAGGGGCCGAGAAAACCACCGTCTCATTGGGCCGGGCACTCAGGGTCAGGGGAAAATCCAATATATATCTGGTGATATCTCGGGTGCTATTAGAGATAGCGCAATAAATCAGAGTGCATTGTCTGCAGGAGGCACTGGCGAATGAATCTGTGCAGCAGGAACGACCTCGGACCACCAGGCGCCGAGAAAAATACAGATATTCGGAATCCGTCACCCAAGGTCATGTAAAAATCCAATATATATCTGGTGATATCTCGGGTGCTATTACAGATAGCGCAATAAATCAATGTGCATTGTCTGCAGGAGGCCCTGGCGCATGAATCTGTGCAGCGGGATCGACCTCGGACCACCAGAGGCCGAGAAAATCACCGTCTCATGGGGCCGGACTGTCTGGGACAGGGAAAAATCCAATATATATCTGGTGATATCTCGGGTGCTATTAGAGATAGCGCAATAAATCAAAGTGCATTGTCTGCAGGAGGCCCTGGCGCATGAATCTGTGCAGCGGGAAAGAACTCGGACCACCAGGGGCCGAGAAAACCACCGTCTCATGGGGTCGAACTGTCAGAGTCAGGGAAAAATCCAATATATATCTGGTGATATCTCGGGTGCTATTAGAGATAGCGCAATAAATCAAAGTGCATTGTCTGTAGGAGGCGCTGGCTCATCAATCTGTGCAGCGGGATCGACGGCGGACCCCTAGGGGCCGAGAAAACTACCGTCTTATGGGGCCGGACACTCAGGGTCATGGAAAAATCCAATATAAATCTGGTGATATCTCGGGTGCTATTAGAGATAGCGCAATAAACCAAAGTGAATTATCTGCAGGAGGCCCTGGCGCATGCATCTGTGCAGCGGGAACGACCTCGGACCACCAGGGGGCTGAGAAAACCACCGTCTCATGGGGCCGGAGACTCAGGGTCAGGGAAAAATCCAATATATATCTGGTGATATCTCGGGTGCTATTAGAGTTAGCGCAATAATCCAAAGTGAATTATCTGCAGGAGGCCCTGGCGCATGAATCTGTGCAGCGGGAACGACCTCGGACCACCAGGGGCCGAGAAAACCGCAGTCTCATGGGGTCGGACACTCAGGGTTAAGGAAAAATCCAATATATATCTGGTGATATCTCGGGTGCTATTACAGATAGCGCAATAAATCAAAGTGCATTGTCTGCAGGAGGCCCTGGCGCATTAATCTGTGCAGCGGGAACGACCTCGGACCACCAGGGGCCGAGAAAATCACCGTCTCATGGGGCCGGACTGTCCGGGTCACGGAAAAATCCAACATATATCTGGTGATATCTCGGGTGCTATTAGAGATAGCGCAATAAATCAAAGTGAATTATCTGCAGGGGGCCCTGGCGCATGAATCTGTGCAGCGGGAAATACCTCGGACCACCAGGGGCCGAGAAAACCATCGACACATGGGGTCGGACGCTCAGGGTCAGGGAAAAATCCAATATAAATCTGGTGATATCTCGGGTGCTATTACAGATAGCGCAATAAATCAAAGTGCATTATCTGTAGGAGGCCCTGGCGCATGAATCTGTGCAGTGGGAACGACCTCGGACCCCCAGGGGTCGAGAAAACCACCGTCTCATGGGGCCGGACACTCAGGTTCAGGGGAAAATCCAATATGTATATGGTGATATCTCGGGTGCTATTACAGATAGCGCAATAAATCAAAGTGCATTGTCTGTAGGAGGCCCTGGCGCATGAATCTGTGCAGCGGGATCGACCTCGGACCACGAGGGACCGAGAAAACCACCGACACATTGGGCCGGAAAATCAGGGTCGGGGAAAAATTCAATATATATCTGGTGATATCTCGGGTGCTCTTACAGATAGCGCACTAAACCAAAGTGAATTATCTGCAGGGGGCCCTGGCGCATGAATCTGCGCAGCGGGAACGACATCGGACCACCTGGGGCCGAGAAAACCACAGTCACATGGGGCCGGACACTCAGGGTCAGCGGAAAATCCACTATATATCTGGTGATATCTCGGGTGCTATTACAGATAGCGCAATAAATCAAAGTGCATTGTCTGCAGGAGGCCCTGGCGCATGAATCTGTGCAGCGGGAACGACCTCGGACGACCAGGGGCCGAGAAAACCACCGTCTCATGGTTTCGGACACTCAGGGTCAGGGAAAAATCCAATATATGTCTGGTGATATCTCGGGTGCTATTAGAGATAGCGCAATAAATCAAGGTGCATTGTCTGCAGGAGGCACTGGCGAATGAATCTGTGCAGCAGGAACGACCTCGGACCACCAGGCGCCGAGAAAAATACAGATATTCGGAATCCGTCACCCAAGGTCATGTAAAAATCCAGCATATATCTGGTGATATCTCGAGTGCTATTACAGATAGCGCAATAAATCAAAGTGCATTGTCTGTAGGAAGCCCTGGCGCATGAATCTGTGCAGCGGGAACGACCTCGGACCCCCAGGGGTCGAGAAAACCACCGTCTCATGGGGCCGGACACTCAGGGTCAGGGGAAAATCCAATATATATCTGGTGATATCTCGGGTGCTATTAGAGATAGCGCAATAAATCAAAGTGCATTGTCTGCCGGAGGCCCTAGCGCATGAATTTGTGCAGCTGGAACGACCTTGGACCACCAGGGGCCGAGAAAACTACCGTCCCATGGGGCCGGACACTCAGGGTCAGGGGAAAATCCAATATATATCTGGTGATATCTCGCGCGCTATTACAGATAACGCAATAAATCAAAGTGCATTGTCTGTAGGAGGCCCTGGCGGATGAATCTGTGCAGCGGGAACGACCTCGCACCACCAGGGGCCGAGAAAATCACCGTCTCACTGGGCCGGACTGTCAGGGTCAGGGAAAAATCCAATATATATCTGGTGATATCACGGGTGCTATTACAGATAGTGCAATAAATCAAAGTGCATTGTCTGCAGGAGGCCCTGGCGGATGAATCTGTGCAGCGGGAACGACCTCGCACCACCAGGGGCCGAGAAAATCACCGTCTCACTGGGCCGGACTGTCAGGGTCAGGGAAAAATCCAATATACATCTGGTGATATCTCGGGTGCTCTTACAGAGAGCGCACTAAACCAAAGTGAATTATCTGCAGGGGGCCCTGGCGCATGAATCTGTGCAGCGGGAACGACCTCGGACCACCAGGGGCCGAGAAAATCACCGTCTCACTGGGCCGGACTGTCAGGGTCAGGGAAAAATCCAATATATATCTGGTGATATCTCGGGTGCTCTTACAGAGAGCGCACTAAACCGAAGTGCATTGTCTGTAGGAGGCCCTGGCGCATGAATCTGTGCAGCGGGATCGACCTCGGACCACCAGGGGCCGAGAAAATCACCGTCTCATGGGGCCGGACTGTCAGGGTGAGGGAAAAATCCAATATATATCGAGTGATATCTCGGGTGCTATTAGAGATAGCGAAATAAATCAAAGTGAATTATCTGCAGGAGGGCCTGACGCATGAATCTGTGCAGCGGGAACGACCTCGGACCACCAGGGGCCGAGAAAACCACCGTCTCATGGGGTCGGACACTCAGGGCCAGGGAAAAATCCAATATATATCTGGTGATATCTCGGGTGCTCTTACAGAGAGCGCACTAAACCGAAGTGCATTGTCTGCAGGAGGCCCTGGCGCATGAATCTGTGCAGCGGGAACGACCTCGGACCACCAGGGGCCGAGAAAACCATTGATAAATGGGGCCGGACTGTCCGGGTCAAGGAGAAATCCAATATATATCTGGTGATATCTCGGGTGCTATTACAGATAGCGCAATAAATCAAAGTGCATTGTCTGTAGGAGGCACTGGCGAATGAATCTGTGCTGCAGGAACGACCTCGGACCACCAGGGGCCGAGAAATTTACAGATAATCGGTGTCCGTCACCCAAGGTCAGGTAAAAATCCAGCATATATCTGGTGATATCTCGGGTGCTATTAGAGATAGCGCAAAAAACCAAAGTGAATTATTTGCAGGAGGCCCTGGCGCATGAATCTGTGCAGCGGGAACGACCTCGGACCCCCAGGGGTCGAGAAAACCACCGTCTCATGGGGCCGGACACTCAGGGTCAGGGGAAAATCCAATATATATCTTGCGATATCTCGGGTGCTATTAGAGATAGCGTAATAAATCAAAGTGCATTGTCTGTAGGAAGACCTGGCACATGAATCTGTGCAGCGGGAACGACCTCGGACCACCAGGGGCCAAGAAAACCACCGTCTCATGGGGCCGGACACTCAGGGTCGGGGGAAAATCCAATATATATATGGTGATATCTCGGGTGCCATTACAGATAGCGGAATAAATCAAAGGTCATTGTCTGTAGGAGGCCCTGGCGCATGAATCTGTTCAGCGCGATCGACCTCGGACCACGAGGGACCGAGAAAGCATCGACACATGGGGCCGGACTGTCCGGGTCAAGGAAAAATCCAATATATATCTGGTGATATCTCGCGTGCTATTAGAGATAGCGCAATAAATCAAAGTGCATTGTCTGAAGGAGGCCCTGGCTATGAATCTGTGCAGCAGGACCGACCTCGGACCAGCAGGGGCCGAGTAAATTACAGATATTCGGTGTCCGTCACCCAAGGTCATGTAAAAATCCAGCATATATCTGGTGATATCTCGGGTGCTATTAGAGATAGCGCAATAAACCAAAGTGAATTATCTGCAGGAGGCCCTGGCGCATGAATCTGTGCAGCGGGAACGACCTCGGACCCCCAGGGGTCGAGAAAACCACCGTCTCATGGGGCCGGACACTCAGGGTTAGGGGCAAATCCAATATATATCTTGCGATATCTCGGGTGCTATTAGAGATAGCGCAATAAACCAAAGTGAATTATCTGCAGGAGGCCCTGGCGCATGAATCTGTGCAGCGGGAACGACCTCGGACCACTAGGGGCAAAGAGAACCACAGTCTCATGGGGCCGGACACTCAGGGTCAGGGGAAAATCCAATAAATATCTGGTGATATCTCGGGTGCTATTAGAGATAGCGCAATAAATCAAAGTGCATTGTCTGCGGGAGGCCCTAGAGCATGAATCTGTGCAGCGGGAACGACCTCGGACCACCGGGGGCCGAGAAAACCACCGACACATGGGGCCTGACACCCAAGGTCATGTAAAAACCCAGGATGTATCTGATGATATCTCGGGTGCTATTAGAGATAGCGCAATAAATCAAAGTGCATTGTCTGTAGGAGGCGCTGGTGCATCAATCTGTGCAGCGGGATCGACGTCGGACCCCTAGGGGCCGAGAAAACTACCGTCTTATGGGGCCGGACACTCAGGGTCATGGAAAAATCCAATATAAATCTGGTGATATCTCGGGTGCTATTAGAGATAGCGCAATAAACCAAAGTGAATTATCTGCAGGAGGCCCTGGCGCATGCATCTGTGCAGCGGGAACGACCTCGGACCACCAGGGGGCCGAGAAAACCACCGTCTCATGGGGCCGGAGACTCAGGTTCAGGGAAAAATCCAATATATATCTGGTGATATCTCGGGTGCTATTAGAGTTAGCGCAATAATCCAAAGTGAATTATCTGCAGGAGGCCATGGCGCATGAATCTGTGCAGCGGGAACGACCTCGGACCACCAGGGGCCGAGAAAACCGCAGTCTCATGGGGTCGGACACTCAGGGTTAAGGAAAAATCCAATATATATCTGGTGATATCTCGGGTGCTATTACAGATAGCGCAATAAATCAAAGTGCATTGTCTGCAGGAGGCCCTGGCGCATTAATCTGTGCAGCGGGAACGACCTCGGACCACCAGGGGCCGAGAAAATCACCGTCTCATGGGGCCGGACTGTCCGGGTCACGGAAAAATCCAACATATATCTGGTGATATCTCGGGTGCTATTAGAGATAGCGCAATAAATCAAAGTGAATTATCTGCAGGGGGCCCTGGCGCATGAATCTGTGCAGCGGGAAAAACCTCGGACCACCAGGGGCCGAGAAAACCATCGACACATGGGGTCGGACGCTCAGGGTCAGGGAAAAATCCAATATAAATCTGGTGATATCTCGGGTGCTATTACAGATAGCGCAATAAATCAAAGTGCATTATCTGTAGGAGGCCCTGGCGCATGAATCTGTGCAGTGGGAACGACCTCGGACCCCCAGGGGTCGAGAAAACCACCGTCTCATGGGGCCGGACACTCAGGGTCAGGGGAAAATCCAATATGTATATGGTGATATCTCGGGTGCTATTACAGATAGCGCAATAAATCAAAGTGCATTGTCTGTAGGAGGCCCTGGTGCATGAATCTGTGCAGCGGGATCGACCTCGGACCACGAGGGACCGAGAAAACCACCGACACATTGGGCCGGAAAATCAGGGTCGGGGAAAAATTCAATATATATCTGGTGATATCTCGGGTGCTCTTACAGATAGCGCACTAAACCAAAGTGAATTATCTGCAGGGGGCCCTGGCGCATGAATCTGCGCAGCGGGAACGACATCGGACCACCTGGGGCCGAGAAAACCACGGTCACATGGGGCCGGACACTCAGGGTCAGGGGAAAATCCACTATATATCTGGTGATATCTCGGGTGCTATTACAGATAGCGCAATAAATCAAAGTGCATTGTCTGCAGGAGGCCCTGGCGCATGAATCTGTGCAGCGGGAACGACCTCGGACGACCAGGGGCCGAGAAAACCACCGTCTCATGGTTTCGGACACTCAGGGTCAGGGAAAAATCCAATATATGTCTGGTGATATCTCGGGTGCTATTAGAGATAGCGCAATAAATCAAAGTGCATTGTCTGCAGCAGGCACTGGCGAATGAATCTGTGCAGCAGGAACGACCTCGGACCACCAGGCGCCGAGAAAAATACAGATATTCGGAATCCGTCACCCAAGGTCATGTAAAAATCCAGCATATATCTGGTGATATCTCGAGTGCTATTACAGATAGCGCAATAAATCAAAGTGCATTGTCTGTAGGAAGCCCTGGCGCATGAATCTGTGCAGCGGGAACGACCTCGGACCCCCAGGGGTCGAGAAAACCACCGTCTCATGGGGCCGGACACTCAGGGTCAGGGGAAAATCCAATATATATCTGGTGATATCTCGGGTGCTATTAGAGATAGCGCAATAAATCAAAGTGCATTGTCTGCCGGAGGCCCTAGCGCATGAATTTGTGCAGCTGGAACGACCTTGGACCACCAGGGGCCGAGAAAACTACCGTCCCATGGGGCCGGACACTCAGGGTCAGGGGAAAATCCAATATATATCTGGTGATATCTCGCGCGCTATTACAGATAACGCAATAAATCAAAGTGCATTGTCTGTAGGAGGCCCTGGCGGATGAATCTGTGCAGCGGGAACGACCTCGCACCACCAGGGGCCGAGAAAATCACCGTCTCACTGGGCCGGACTGTCAGGGTCAGGGAAAAATCCAATATATATCTGGTGATATCACGGGTGCTATTACAGATAGTGCAATAAATCAAAGTGCATTGTCTGCAGGAGGCCCTGGCGGATGAATCTGTGCAGCGGGAACGACCTCGCACCACCAGGGGCCGAGAAAATCACCGTCTCACTGGGCCGGACTGTCAGGGTCAGGGAAAAATCCAATATACATCTGGTGATATCTCGGGTGCTCTTACAGAGAGCGCACTAAACCAAAGTGAATTATCTGCAGGGGGCCCTGGCGCATGAATCTGTGCAGCGGGAACGACCTCGGACCACCAGGGGCCGAGAAAATCACCGTCTCACTGGGCCGGACTGTCAGGGTCAGGGAAAAATCCAATATATATCTGGTGATATCTCGGGTGCTCTTACAGAGAGCGCACTAAACCGAAGTGCATTGTCTGTAGGAGGCCCTGGCGCATGAATCTGTGCAGCGGGATCGACCTCGGACCACCAGGGGCCGAGAAAATCACCGTCTCATGGGGCCGGACTGTCAGGGTGAGGGAAAAATCCAATATATATCGAGTGATATCTCGGGTGCTATTAGAGATAGCGAAATAAATCAAAGTGAATTATCTGCAGGAGGGCCTGACGCATGAATCTGTGCAGCGGGAACGACCTCGGACCACCAGGGGCCGAGAAAACCACCGTCTCATGGGGTCGGACACTCAGGGCCAGGGAAAAATCCAATATATATCTGGTGATATCTCGGGTGCTCTTACAGAGAGCGCACTAAACCGAAGTGCATTGTCTGCAGGAGGCCCTGGCGCATGAATCTGTGCAGCGGGAACGACCTCGGACCACCAGGGGCCGAGAAAACCATTGATAAATGGGGCCGGACTGTCCGGGTCAAGGAGAAATCCAATATATATCTGGTGATATCTCGGGTGCTATTACAGATAGCGCAATAAATCAAAGTGCATTGTCTGTAGGAGGCACTGGCGAATGAATCTGTGCTGCAGGAACGACCTCGGACCACCAGGGGCCGAGAAATTTACAGATAATCGGTGTCCGTCACCCAAGGTCAGGTAAAAATCCAGCATATATCTGGTGATATCTCGGGTGCTATTAGAGATAGCGCAAAAAACCAAAGTGAATTATTTGCAGGAGGCCCTGGCGCATGAATCTGTGCAGCGGGAACGACCTCGGACCCCCAGGGGTCGAGAAAACCACCGTCTCATGGGGCCGGACACTCAGGGTCAGGGGAAAATCCAATATATATCTTGCGATATCTCGGGTGCTATTAGAGATAGCGTAATAAATCAAAGTGCATTGTCTGTAGGAAGACCTGGCACATGAATCTGTGCAGCGGGAACGACCTCGGACCACCAGGGGCCAAGAAAACCACCGTCTCATGGGGCCGGACACTCAGGGTCGGGGGAAAATCCAATATATATATGGTGATATCTCGGGTGCCATTACAGATAGCGGAATAAATCAAAGGTCATTGTCTGTAGGAGGCCCTGGCGCATGAATCTGTTCAGCGCGATCGACCTCGGACCACGAGGGACCGAGAAAGCATCGACACATGGGGCCGGACTGTCCGGGTCAAGGAAAAATCCAATATATATCTGGTGATATCTCGCGTGCTATTAGAGATAGCGCAATAAATCAAAGTGCATTGTCTGAAGGAGGCCCTGGCTATGAATCTGTGCAGCAGGACCGACCTCGGACCAGCAGGGGCCGAGTAAATTACAGATATTCGGTGTCCGTCACCCAAGGTCATGTAAAAATCCAGCATATATCTGGTGATATCTCGGGTGCTATTAGAGATAGCGCAATAAACCAAAGTGAATTATCTGCAGGAGGCCCTGGCGCATGAATCTGTGCAGCGGGAACGACCTCGGACCCCCAGGGGTCGAGAAAACCACCGTCTCATGGGGCCGGACACTCAGGGTTAGGGGCAAATCCAATATATATCTTGCGATATCTCGGGTGCTATTAGAGATAGCGCAATAAACCAAAGTGAATTATCTGCAGGAGGCCCTGGCGCATGAATCTGTGCAGCGGGAACGACCTCGGACCACTAGGGGCAAAGAGAACCACAGTCTCATGGGGCCGGACACTCAGGGTCAGGGGAAAATCCAATAAATATCTGGTGATATCTCGGGTGCTATTAGAGATAGCGCAATAAATCAAAGTGCATTGTCTGCGGGAGGCCCTAGAGCATGAATCTGTGCAGCGGGAACGACCTCGGACCACCGGGGGCCGAGAAAACCACCGACACATGGGGCCTGACACCCAAGGTCATGTAAAAACCCAGGATGTATCTGATGATATCTCGGGTGCTATTAGAGATAGCGCAATAAATCAAAGTGCATTGTCTGTAGGAGGCGCTGGTGCATCAATCTGTGCAGCGGGATCGACGTCGGACCCCTAGGGGCCGAGAAAACTACCGTCTTATGGGGCCGGACACTCAGGGTCATGGAAAAATCCAATATAAATCTGGTGATATCTCGGGTGCTATTAGAGATAGCGCAATAAACCAAAGTGAATTATCTGCAGGAGGCCCTGGCGCATGCATCTGTGCAGCGGGAACGACCTCGGACCACCAGGGGGCCGAGAAAACCACCGTCTCATGGGGCCGGAGACTCAGGTTCAGGGAAAAATCCAATATATATCTGGTGATATCTCGGGTGCTATTAGAGTTAGCGCAATAATCCAAAGTGAATTATCTGCAGGAGGCCATGGCGCATGAATCTGTGCAGCGGGAACGACCTCGGACCACCAGGGGCCGAGAAAACCGCAGTCTCATGGGGTCGGACACTCAGGGTTAAGGAAAAATCCAATATATATCTGGTGATATCTCGGGTGCTATTACAGATAGCGCAATAAATCAAAGTGCATTGTCTGCAGGAGGCCCTGGCGCATTAATCTGTGCAGCGGGAACGACCTCGGACCACCAGGGGCCGAGAAAATCACCGTCTCATGGGGCCGGACTGTCCGGGTCACGGAAAAATCCAACATATATCTGGTGATATCTCGGGTGCTATTAGAGATAGCGCAATAAATCAAAGTGAATTATCTGCAGGGGGCCCTGGCGCATGAATCTGTGCAGCGGGAAAAACCTCGGACCACCAGGGGCCGAGAAAACCATCGACACATGGGGTCGGACGCTCAGGGTCAGGGAAAAATCCAATATAAATCTGGTGATATCTCGGGTGCTATTACAGATAGCGCAATAAATCAAAGTGCATTATCTGTAGGAGGCCCTGGCGCATGAATCTGTGCAGTGGGAACGACCTCGGACCCCCAGGGGTCGAGAAAACCACCGTCTCATGGGGCCGGACACTCAGGGTCAGGGGAAAATCCAATATGTATATGGTGATATCTCGGGTGCTATTACAGATAGCGCAATAAATCAAAGTGCATTGTCTGTAGGAGGCCCTGGTGCATGAATCTGTGCAGCGGGATCGACCTCGGACCACGAGGGACCGAGAAAACCACCGACACATTGGGCCGGAAAATCAGGGTCGGGGAAAAATTCAATATATATCTGGTGATATCTCGGGTGCTCTTACAGATAGCGCACTAAACCAAAGTGAATTATCTGCAGGGGGCCCTGGCGCATGAATCTGCGCAGCGGGAACGACATCGGACCACCTGGGGCCGAGAAAACCACGGTCACATGGGGCCGGACACTCAGGGTCAGGGGAAAATCCACTATATATCTGGTGATATCTCGGGTGCTATTACAGATAGCGCAATAAATCAAAGTGCATTGTCTGCAGGAGGCCCTGGCGCATGAATCTGTGCAGCGGGAACGACCTCGGACGACCAGGGGCCGAGAAAACCACCGTCTCATGGTTTCGGACACTCAGGGTCAGGGAAAAATCCAATATATGTCTGGTGATATCTCGGGTGCTATTAGAGATAGCGCAATAAATCAAAGTGCATTGTCTGCAGCAGGCACTGGCGAATGAATCTGTGCAGCAGGAACGACCTCGGACCACCAGGCGCCGAGAAAAATACAGATATTCGGAATCCGTCACCCAAGGTCATGTAAAAATCCAGCATATATCTGGTGATATCTCGAGAGCTATTACAGATAGCGCAATAAATCAAAGTGCATTGTCTGTTGGAGGCCCTGGCGCATGAATCTGTGCAGCGGGATCGACCTCGGACCACCAGGGCCCGAGAAAACCACCGACACATGGGACCGGACACTCAGGGTCGGGGAAAAATTCAATATATATCTGGTGATATCTCGGGTGCTCTTACAGATAGCGCACTAAAACAAAGTGAATTATCTGCAGGGGGACCTGGCGCATGAATCTGCGCAGCGGGAACGACATCGGACCACCTGGGGCCGAGAAAACCACCGACACATGGGGCCGGACTGTCAGGGTCCGGGAAAAATCCAATATATATCTGGTGATATCTCGGGTGCTATTACAGATAGCGCAATAAATCAAAGTGCATTATCTGTAGGAGGCCCTGGCGCATGAATCTGTGCAGTGGGAACGACCTCGGACCCCCAGGGGTCGAGAAAACCACCGTCTCATGGGGCCGGACATTCAGGGTCAGGGAAAAATCCAATATATATCTGGTGATATCTCGGGTGCTATTATAGATAGCGCAATATATCAAAGTGCATTGTCTGTAGGAGGCCCTCGCGCATGAATCTGTGCAGCGGGTCGACTTCGGACCACCAGGGGCCGAGAAAATCACCGTCTCATGAGGCCGGACTGTAAGGGTCAGGGACAAATCCAACAAATGTCTGGTGATATCTCGGTTGCTATTAGAGATAGCGCAATAAATCAAAGTCCATTGTCTGCAGGAGGGGCTAGCGCATGAATCTGTGCAGCGGGGTCGACCTCGGACCACCAGGGGCCGAGAAAACCACCGAAACATGGGGCCGGGCACTCAGGGTCAGGGAAAAATCCAATATATATCTGGTGATATCTCGGATGCTATTACAGATAGCGCTTTAAATCAATGTGCATTGTCTGTAGGAGGCCCTGGCGCATGAATCTGTGCAGCGGGGTCGACCTCGGACCACCAGAGGCCGAGAAAACCACCGTCTCATGGGGCCGGACTGTCAGGGTCAGGGAAAAATCCAATATAAATCTGGTGATATCTCGGGTGCTATTACAGATAGCGCAATAAATCAAAGTGCATTGTCTGCAGGAGGCCCTGGCGCATGAATCTGTGCAGCGGGAAAGACCTCGGTCCACCAGGGGCCGAGAAAACCACCGTCTCATGGGGTCGAACTGTCAGGGTCAGGGACAAATCCAACAAATGTCTGGTGATATCTCGGTTGCTATTAGAGATAGCGCAATAAATCAAAGTGCATTGTCTGTAGGAGGCGCTGGCGCATCAATCTGTGCAGCGGGATCGACGTCGGACCCCTAGGGGCCGAGAAAACTACCGTCTTATGGGGCCGGACACTCAGGGTCATGAAAAATCCAATATAAATCTGGTGATATCTCGGGTGCTATTAGAGTTAGCGCAATAATCCAAAGTGAATTATCTGCAGGAGGCCCTGGCGCATGAATCTGTGCAGCGGGAACGACCTCGGACCACCAGGGGCCGAGAAAACCGCAGTCTCATGGGGTCGGACACTCAGGGTTAAGGAAAAATCCAATATATATCTGGTGATATCTCGGGTGCTATTACAGATAGCGCAATAAATCAAAGTGCATTGTCTGCAGGAGGTACTGGCGCATGAATCTGTGCAGCGGGATCGACCTCGGACCACCAGGGGTCGAGAAAACCACCGTCTCATGGGGCCGGACACTCAGGGTCAGGGGAAAATCCAATATATATCTGGTGATATCTCGGGTGCTATTAGAGATAGCGCAATAAATCAAAGTGCATTGTCTGCCGGAGGCCCTAGCGCATGAATCTGTGCAGCTGGAACGACCTTGGACCACCAGGGGCCCAGAAAACTACCGTACCATGGGGCCGGACACTCAGGGTCAGGGGAAAATCCAATATATATCTGGTGATATCTCGCGCGCTATTACAGATAACGCAATAAATCAAAGTGCATTGTCTGTAGGTGGCCCTGGCGGATGAATCTGTGCAGCGGGAACGACCTCGCACCACCAGGGGCCGAGAAAATCACCGTCTCACTGGGCCGGACTGTCAGGGTCAGGGAAAAATCCAATATATATCTGGTGATATCACGGGTGCTATTACAGATAGTGCAATAAATCAAAGTGCATTGTCTGCAGGAGGCCCTGGCGGATGAATCTGTGCAGCGGGAACGACCTCGCACCACCAGGGGCCGAGAAAATCACCGTCTCACTGGGCCGGACTGTCAGGGTCAGGGAAAAATCCAATATACATCTGGTGATATCTCGGGTGCTCTTACAGAGAGCGCACTAAACCAAAGTGCATTGTCTGTAGGAGGCCCTGGCGCATGAATCTGTGCAGCGGGATCGACCTCGGAACACCAGGGGCCGAGAAAAGCACCGTCTCATGGGGCCGGACTGTCAGGGTGAGGGAAAAATCCAATATATATCTTGTGATATCTCGGCTGCTATTAGAAATAGCGCAATAAACCAAAGTCAATTATATATAGGAGTCCCTGGCGCATGAATCTGTGCAGCGGGAACGACCTCGGACCACCAGGGGCCGAGAAAACCACCGTCTCATGGGGCCGGACACTCAGGGTCGGGGGAAAATCCAATATATATATGGTGATATCTCGGGTGCCATTACAGATAGCGGAATAAATCAAAGTTCATTGTCTGTAGGAGGCCCTGGCGCATGAATCTGTTCAGCGCGATCGACCTCGGACCACGAGGGACCGAGAAAGCATCGACACGTGGGGCCGGACTGTCCGGGTCAAGGAAAAATCCAATATATATCTGGTGATATCTCGCGTGCTATTAGAGATAGCGCAATAAATCAAAGTGCATTGTCTGAAGGAGGCCCTGGCTATGAATCTGTGCAGCAGGACCGACCTCGGACCAGCAGGGGCCGAGTAAATTACAGATATTCGGTGTCCGTCACCCAAGGTCATGTAAAAATCCAGCATATATCTGGTGATATCTCGGGTGCTATTAGAGATAGCGCAATAAACCAAAGTGAATTATCTGCAGGAGGCCCTGGCGCATGAATCTGTGCAGCGGGAACGACCTCGGACCCCCAGGGGTCGAGAAAACCACCGTCTCATGGGGCCGGACACTCAGGGTCAGGGGCAAATCCAATATATATCTTGCGATATCTCGGGTGCTATTAGAGATAGCGCAATAAACCAAAGTGAATTATCTGCAGGAGGCCCTGGCGCATGAATCTGTGCAGCGGGAACGACCTCGGACCACTAGGGGCAAAGAGAACCACAGTCTCATGGGGCCGGACACTCAGGGTCAGGGGAAAATCCAATAAATATCTGGTGATATCTCGGGTGCTATTAGAGATAGCGCAATAAATCAAAGTGAATTGTCTGCGGGAGGCCCTAGAGCATGAATCTGTGCAGCGGGAACGACCTCGGACCACCGGGGGCCGAGAAAACCACCGACACATGGGGCCGGACACCCAAGGTCATGTAAAAACCCAGGATGTATCTGATGATATCTCGGGTGCTATTAGAGATAGCGCAATAAATCAAAGTGCATTGTCTGTAGGAGGCGCTGGTGCATCAATCTGTGCAGCGGGATCGACGTCGGACCCCTAGGGGCCGAGAAAACTACCGTCTTATGGGGCCGGACACTCAGGGTCATGGAAAAATCCAATATAAATCTGGTGATATCTCGGGTGCTATTAGAGATAGCGCAATAAACCAAAGTGAATTATCTGCAGGAGGCCCTGGCGCATGCATCTGTGCAGCGGGAACGACCTCGGACCACCAGGGGGCCGAGAAAACCACCGTCTCATGGGGCCGGAGACTCAGGTTCAGGGAAAAATCCAATATATATCTGGTGATATCTCGGGTGCTATTAGAGTTAGCGCAATAATCCAAAGTGAATTATCTGCAGGAGGCCCTGGCGCATGAATCTGTGCAGCGGGAACGACCTCGGACCACCAGGGGCCGAGAAAACCGCAGTCTCATGGGGTCGGACACTCAGGGTTAAGGAAAAATCCAATATATATCTGGTGATATCTCGGGTGCTATTACAGATAGCGCAATAAATCAAAGTGCATTGTCTGCAGGAGGCCCTGGCGCATTAATCTGTGCAGCGGGAACGACCTCGGACCACCAGGGGCCGAGAAAATCACCGTCTCATGGGGCCGGACTGTCCGGGTCACGGAAAAATCCAACATATATCTGGTGATATCTCGGGTGCTATTAGAGATAGCGCAATAAATCAAAGTGAATTATCTGCAGGGGGCCCTGGCGCATGAATCTGTGCAGCGGGAAAAACCTCGGACCACCAGGGGCCGAGAAAACCATCGACACATGGGGTCGGACGCTCAGGGTCAGGGAAAAATCCAATATAAATCTGGTGATATCTCGGGTGCTATTACAGATAGCGCAATAAATCAAAGTGCATTGTCTGAAGGAGGCCCTGGCGCATGAATCTGTGCAGCGGGAAAAACCTCGGACCACCAGGGGTCGAGAAAACCACCGTCTCATGGGGCCGGACACTCAGGGTCAGGGGAAAATCCAATATGTATATGGTGATATCTCGGGTGCTATTACAGATAGCGCAATAAATCAAAGTGCATTGTCTGTAGGAGGCCCTGGTGCATGAATCTGTGCAGCGGGATCGACCTCGGACCACGAGGGACCGAGAAAACCACCGACACATTGGGCCGGAAAATCAGGGTCGGGGAAAAATTCAATATATATCTGGTGATATCTCGGGTGCTCTTACAGATAGCGCACTAAACCAAAGTGAATTATCTGCAGGGGGCCCTGGCGCATGAATCTGCGCAGCGGGAACGACATCGGACCACCTGGGGCCGAGAAAACCACAGTCACATGGGGCCGGACACTCAGGGTCAGGGGAAAATCCACTATATATCTGGTGATATCTCGGGTGCTATTACAGATAGCGCAATAAATCAAAGTGCATTGTCTGCAGGAGGCCCTGGCGCATGAATCTGTGCAGCGGGAACGACCTCGGACGACCAGGGGCCGAGAAAACCACCGTCTCATGGTTTCGGACACTCAGGGTCAGGGAAAAATCCAATATATGTCTGGTGATATCTCGGGTGCTATTAGAGATAGCGCAATAAATCAAAGTGCATTGTCTGCAGGAGGCACTGGCGAATGAATCTGTGCAGCAGGAACGACCTCGGACCACCAGGCGCCGAGAAAAATACAGATATTCGGAATCCGTCACCCAAGGTCATGTAAAAATCCAGCATATATCTGGTGATATCTCGAGAGCTATTACAGATAGCGCAATAAATCAAAGTGCATTGTCTGTTGGAGGCCCTGGCGCATGAATCTGTGCAGCGGGATCGACCTCGGACCACCAGGGCCCGAGAAAACCACCGACACATGGGACCGGACACTCAGGGTCGGGGAAAAATTCAATATATATCTGGTGGTATCTCGGGTGCTCTTACAGATAGCGCACTAAAACAAAGTGAATTATCTGCAGGGGGACCTGGCGCATGAATCTGCGCAGCGGGAACGACATCGGACCACCTGGGGCCGAGAAAACCACCGACACATGGGGCCGGACTGTCAGGGTCCGGGAAAAATCCAATATATATCTGGTGATATCTCGGGTGCTATTACAGATAGCGCAATAAATCAAAGTGCATTATCTGTAGGAGGCCCTGGCGCATGAATCTGTGCAGTGGGAACGACCTCGGACCCCCAGGGGTCGAGAAAACCACCGTCTCATGGGGCCGGACACTCAGGGTCAGGGAAAAATCCAATATATATCTGGTGATATCTCGGGTGCTATTAGAGTTAGCGCAATAATCCAAAGTGAATTATCTGCAGGAGGCCCTGGCGCATGAATCTGTGCAGCGGGAACGACCTCGGACCACCAGGGGCCGAGAAAACCGCAGTCTCATGGGGTCGGACACTCAGGGTTAAGGAAAAATCCAATATATATCTGGTGATATCTCGGGTGCTATTACAGATAGCGCAATAAATCAAAGTGCATTGTCTGCAGGAGGTACTGGCGCATGAATCTGTGCAGCGGGATCGACCTCGGACCACCAGGGGTCGAGAAAACCACCGTCTCATGGGGTCGGACACTCAGGGTCAGGGAAAAATCCAATATATATCTGGTGATATCTCGGGTGCTATTACAGATAGCGCAATAAATCAAAGTGCATTGTCTGTAGGAGGCCCTGGCGCATGAATCTGTGCAGCGGGATCGACCTCGGACCACGAGGGACCGAGAAAACCATCGACACATGGGGCCGGACTGTCAGGCTCATGGAAAAATCCAATATATATCTGGTGATATCTCGGGTGCTATTAGCGATAGCGCAATAAATCAAAGTGCATTGTCTGCAGGAGGCCCTGGCGCATGAATCTTTGCAGCAGGAACGACCTCGGAACCCTAGGGGCCGAGAAAACCACCGTCTCATGTCGCCGGACACTCAGGGTCGTGGAAAAATCCAATATATATCTGGTGATATCTCGGGTGCTATTAGGGATAGCGCAATAAATCAAAGTGAATTGTCTGCAGGAGGCCCTGGCGCATGAATCTGTGCAGCGGCAACGACCTCGGACCACCAGGGGCCGAGAAAACCATCGACACATGGGGTCGGACACTCAGGGTCAGGGAAAAATCCAATATAAATCTGGTGAGATCTCGTGTGCCATTATAGATAGCGCAATAAATCAAAGTGCATTGTCTGTAGGAGGCCCTGGCGCATGAATCTGTGCAGCGGGATCGACCTCGGACCACCAGGGGCCGAGAAAATCACCGTCTCATGGGGCCGGACTGTCCGGGTCAGGGAATAATCCAATATAAATCTGGTGATATCTCGGCTGCTATTAGAGATAGCGCGATAAATAAAAGTGCATTGTCTCCAGGAAGCCCTGGCGCATGAATCTGTGCAGCGGGAACGACCTCGGACCACCAGGGGCCGAGAAATCCACTGTTTCATGGGGTCGGACACTCAGGGTCAGGGAAAAATCCAATATATATCTGGTGATATCACGGGTGCTATTAGAGATAGCGCAATAAACCAAAGTGAATTATCTGCAGGAGGCCCTGGCGCATGAATATGTGCAGCGGGAACGACCTCGGACCACCAGGGGCCGAGAAACCCACTGTCTCATGGGGTCGGACACTCAGGGTCAGGGAAAAATCCAATATATATCTGGTGATATCTCGTGTGCTATTAGAGGTAGCGCAATAAATCAAAGTGAATTATCTGCAGGGGGTCCTGGCGCATGAATCTGTGCAGCGGGAACGACCTCGGACCACGAGAGGCCGAGAAAATCACCGTCTCATGGGGCCGGACTGTCAGGGTCAGGGAAAAATCCAATATATATCTGGTGATATCTCGGGTGCTATTAGAGATAGCGCAATAAACCAAAGTGCATTGTCTGCAGGAGGCCCTAGCGCATGAATCTGTGCAGCGAAAACGACCTCGGACCACCAGGGGCACGAGAAAACTACCGTCTCATGGGGCCGGACACCTAGGGCCAGGGAAAAATTCAATATATATCTGGTGATATCTCGGCTGCTATTACAGATAGCACAATAAATCAAAGTGCTTTGTCTGCGGGAGGCCCTGGCGCATGAATCTGAGCAAGGGCAACGACCTGGGACCAACAGGGGCCGAGAAAACCACCGACACATGGGGCCGGACACTCAGGGTCAGGGAAAAATCCAATATATATCTGGTGATATCTCGTGTGCTATTAGAGATAGCGCAATAAATCGAAGTGAATTATCTGCAGGGGGCCCTGGCGCATGAATCTGAGCAGCGGGATGAACCACTGACCACGAGGGACCGAGAAAACCATTGACACATGGGGCCGGACTGTCAGGGTCAATTAAAAATCCAATATATATCCGGTGATATCTCGGGTGCTATTAGGGACAGCGAAATAAATCAAAGTGCATTGTCTGCAGGAGGCCCTGGCGCATGAATCTGTGCAGCGGGAACGACCTCGGACCAGCAGGGTCCGAGAAAACCACCGTCTCATGGGGTCGGACTGACAGGGTGAGGGAAAAATCCAATATATAGCTGGTGATATCTCGGGTGCTATTAGAGATAGCGCAATAAACCACAGTGCATTGTCTGTAGGAGGCCCTGGCGCATGAATCTGTGCAGCGGGAACGATCTCGGACCGCCAGGGGTCGAGAAAATTACAGATTTTCCGTATCCGTCGAACAAAGTCATGTAAAAATCCAGCATATATATGGAGCTTTCTCGGGTGCTATTACAGATAGCGCAATAAATCAAAGTGCAATGTCTGTAGGAGGAACTGGCGAATGAATCTGTGCAGCAGGAACGACCTCGGACCACCAGGGGCCGAGAAAATTACACATATTCGGAATCCGTCACCCAAGGTCATGTAAAAATCCATCATATATCTGGTGATATCTCGGGTGCTATTACAGATAGCGCAATAAATCAAAGTGCATTGTCTGTAGGAGGCCCTGGCGCATGAATCTGTGCAGCGGGAACGACCTCGGACCACCAGGGGCCGAGAAAACCACCGTCTCATGGGGCCGGACTGTCAGGGTCAGGGAAAAATCCAATATAAATCTGGTGATATCTCGGGTGCTACTAGAGATAGCGCAATAAACCAAAGTGCATTGTCTGCAAGAGGCCCTGGCGCATGAATCTGTGCAGCGGGAACGACCTCGGACCAACAGGGGCCGAGAAAACCACCGTGTCATGGGGTCGGACTGTCAGGGTCAGGGAAAAATCCAATATATATCTGGTGATATCTCGGGTGCTCTTACAGATAGCGCACTAAACCAAAGTGAATCATCTGCAGGGGGCCCTGGCGCCTGAATCTGTGCAGCGGGATCGACATCGGACCACCAGGGGCCGAGAAAATTACACATATTCGGAATCCGTCACCCAAGGTCATGTAAAAATCCATCATATATCTGGTGATATCTCGGGTGCTATTACAGATAGCGCAATAAATCAAAGTGCATTGTCTGTAGGAGGCCCTGGCGCATGAATCTGTGCAGCGGGAACGACCTCGGACCACCAGGGGCCGAGAAAACCACCGTCTCATGGGGCCGGACTGTCAGGGTCAGGGAAAAATCCAATATAAATCTGGTGATATCTCGGGTGCTACTAGAGATAGCGCAATAAACCAAAGTGCATTGTCTGCAAGAGGCCCTGGCGCATGAATCCGTGCAGCGGGAACGACCTCGGACCACCAGGGGCCGAGAAAACCACCGTCTCATGGGGTCGGACACTCAGGGTCAGCGAAGAATCCAATATATATCTGGTGATATCTGGGGTGCTATTAGAGATAGCGCAATAAACCAAAGTGCATTGTCTGTTGGATGCCCTGGCGCATGAATCTGTGCAGCGGGATCGAGCTCGGACCACCAGGGGCCGAGAAAATCACCGTCTCATGGGGCCGGACTGTCAGGGTCAGGGAAAAATCCAATATATATCTGGTGATATCTCGGGTGCTATTAGAGATAGCGCAATAAATCGAAGTGAATTATCTGCAGGGGGCCCTGGCGCATGAATCTGTGCAGCGGGATCGACCTCGGACCACCAGGGGCCGAGAAAATCACTGTCTCATGGGGCCGGACACTCTGGGTCAGGGGAAAATCAAATATATACCTGGTGATATATCGGGTGCTATTAGAGATAGCGCAATAAATCAAAGTGCATTGTCCTTAGGAGGCCCTTGCGCATGAATCTGTGCAGCAGGAACGACATCGGAACACCAGGGGCCGAGAAAATTACAGATTTTCGGTATCAGTCACCCAAAGTCATGTAAAAATCCAGAATATATATGGAGCTTTCTCGGGTGCTATTACAGATAGCACAATAAATCAAAGTGCCTTGTCTGCGGGAGGCCCTGGCGCATGAATCTGAGCAGCGGCAACGACCTGGGACCAACAGGGGCCGAGAAAACCACCGACACATGGGGCCGGACACTCAGGGTCAGGGAAAAATCCAATATATATCTGGTGATATCTCGTGTGCTATTAGAGATAGCGCAATAAACCAAAGTGAATTATCTGCAGGAGGCCCTGGCGCATGAATATGTGCAGCGGGAACGACCTCGGACCACGAGAGGCCGAGAAAATCACCGTCTCATGGGGCCGGACTGTCAGGGTCAGGGAAAAATCCAATATATATCTGGTGATATCTCGGGTGCTATTAGAGATAGCGCAATAAATCAAAGTGAATTATCTGCAGGGGGCCCTGGCGCATGAATCTGTGCAGCGGGAACGACCTCGGACCAGCAGGGGCCGAGAAAACCACCGTCCCATGGGGTCGGACACTCAGGGTCAGGGAAAAATCCAATATATATCTGGTGATATCTCGGGTGCTATTACAGATAGCGCAATAAATCAAACAGCATTGTCCGTAGGAGGCTCTGGCGCATGAATCTGTGCAGCGGGAACGACCTCGGACCACCAGGGGCCGAGAGAACCACCGTCACATGGGGTCGGTCACTCACGGTCATGGAAAAATCCAATATAAATCTGGTGATATCTCGGGTGCTATTACAGATAGCGCAATAAATCAACGTGCATTGTCTGCAGGAGGCCCTGGCGCATGAATCTGTGCAGCGGGAACGACCTCGGACCACCAGGGGCCGAGAAAACCACCGTCTCATGGGGTCGGACACTCAGGGTCAGGGAAAAATCCAATATATATCTGGTGATATCTCGGGTGCTATTACAGATAGCGCAATAAATCAAACAGCATTGTCCGTAGGAGGCTCTGGCGCATGAATCTGTGCAGCGGGAACGACCTCGGACCACCAGGGGCCGAGAGAACCACCGTCACATGGGGTCGGTCACTCACGGTCATGGAAAAATCCAATATAAATCTGGTGATATCTCGGGTGCTATTACAGATAGCGCAATAAATCAAGGTGCATTGTCTGCAGGAGGCCCTGGCGCATGAATCTGTGCAGCGGGAACGACCTCGGACCACCAGGGGCCGAGAAAACCACCGTCTCATGGGGTCGGACAATCAGGGTCAGCGAAAGATCAAATATATATATAGTGATATCTCGGGTGCTATTAGAGATAGCGCAATAAATCAAATTGAATTATCTGCAGAGGGCCCTGGCGCCTGAATCTGTGCAGCGGGATCGACATCGGACCACGAGGGACCGAGAAAACCATCGACACATGGGGCCGGACACTCAGGGTCAGGGAAAAATCCAATATATATCTGGTGATATCTCGTGTGCTATTAGAGATACCGTAATAAATCAAAGTGGAATGTCTGTAGGAGGCCCTGGCGCATGACTCTGTGCAGCGGGAACGACCTCGGACCACCAGGGGCCAAGAAAACCACCGACACGTGGGGCCGGACATGCAGGGACAGGTAAAAATCCAATATATATCTGGTGTTATCTCAGGTGCTATTAGAGATAGCGCGATAAATAAAAGTGCATTGTCCCCAGGAAGCCCTGGCGCATGATTCGGTGCAGCGGGAACGACCTCGGACCACCAGGGGCCGAGAAAATCACCGTCTCATGGGGCCGGACTGTCAGGGTCAGGGAAAAATCCAATATAAATCTGGTGATATCTCGGGTGCTATTAGAGATAGCGCAATAAATCAAAGTGCATTGTCCTTAGGAGGCCCTTGCGCATGAATCTGTGCAGCAGGAACGACATCGGAACACCAGGGGCCGAGAAAATTACAGATTTTCGGTATCAGTCACCCAAAGTCATGTAAAAATCCAGAATATATATGGAGCTTTCTCGGGTGCTATTACAGATAGCACAATAAATCAAAGTGCCTTGTCTGCGGGAGGCCCTGGCGCATGAATCTGAGCAGCGGCAACGACCTGGGACCAACAGGGGCCGAGAAAACCACCGACACATGGGGCCGGACACTCAGGGTCAGGGAAAAATCCAATATATATCTGGTGATATCTCGTGTGCTATTAGAGATAGCGCAATAAACCAAAGTGAATTATCTGCAGGAGGCCCTGGCGCATGAATATGTGCAGCGGGAACGACCTCGGACCACGAGAGGCCGAGAAAATCACCGTCTCATGGGGCCGGACTGTCAGGGTCAGGGAAAAATCCAATATATATCTGGTGATATCTCGGGTGCTATTAGAGATAGCGCAATAAATCAAAGTGAATTATCTGCAGGGGGCCCTGGCGCATGAATCTGTGCAGCGGGAACGACCTCGGACCAGCAGGGGCCGAGAAAACCACCGTCTCATGGGGTCGGACACTCAGGGTCAGGGAAAAATCCAATATATATCTGGTGATATCTCGGGTGCTATTACAGATAGCGCAATAAATCAAACAGCATTGTCCGTAGGAGGCTCTGGCGCATGAATCTGTGCAGCGGGAACGACCTCGGACCACCAGGGGCCGAGAGAACCACCGTCACATGGGGTCGGTCACTCACGGTCATGGAAAAATCCAATATAAATCTGGTGATATCTCGGGTGCTATTACAGATAGCGCAATAAATCAAGGTGCATTGTCTGCAGGAGGCCCTGGCGCATGAATCTGTGCAGCGGGAACGACCTCGGACCACCAGGGGCCGAGAAAACCACCGTCTCATGGGGTCGGACAATCAGGGTCAGCGAAAGATCAAATATATATATAGTGATATCTCGGGTGCTATTAGAGATAGCGCAATAAATCAAATTGAATTATCTGCAGAGGGCCCTGGCGCCTGAATCTGTGCAGCGGGATCGACATCGGACCACGAGGGACCGAGAAAACCATCGACACATGGGGCCGGACACTCAGGGTCAGGGAAAAATCCAATATATATCTGGTGATATCTCGTGTGCTATTAGAGATACCGTAATAAATCAAAGTGGAATGTCTGTAGGAGGCCCTGGCGCATGACTCTGTGCAGCGGGAACGACCTCGGACCACCAGGGGCCAAGAAAACCACCGACACGTGGGGCCGGACATGCAGGGACAGGTAAAAATCCAATATATATCTGGTGTTATCTCAGGTGCTATTAGAGATAGCGCGATAAATAAAAGTGCATTGTCCCCAGGAAGCCCTGGCGCATGATTCGGTGCAGCGGGAACGACCTCGGACCACCAGGGGCCGAGAAAATCACCGTCTCATGGGGCCGGACTGTCAGGGTCAGGGAAAAATCCAATATAAATCTGGTGATATCTCGGGTGCTATTAGAGATAGCGCAATAAATCAAAGTGCATTGTCCTTAGGAGGCCCTTGCGCATGAATCTGTGCAGCAGGAACGACATCGGAACACCAGGGGCCGAGAAAATTACAGATTTTCGGTATCAGTCACCCAAAGTCATGTAAAAATCCAGAATATATATGGAGCTTTCTCGGGTGCTATTACAGATAGCACAATAAATCAAAGTGCCTTGTCTGCGGGAGGCCCTGGCGCATGAATCTGAGCAGCGGCAACGACCTGGGACCAACAGGGGCCGAGAAAACCACCGACACATGGGGCCGGACACTCAGGGTCAGGGAAAAATCCAATATATATCTGGTGATATCTCGTGTGCTATTAGAGATAGCGCAATAAACCAAAGTGAATTATCTGCAGGAGGCCCTGGCGCATGAATATGTGCAGCGGGAACGACCTCGGACCACGAGAGGCCGAGAAAATCACCGTCTCATGGGGCCGGACTGTCAGGGTCAGGGAAAAATCCAATATATATCTGGTGATATCTCGGGTGCTATTAGAGATAGCGCAATAAATCAAAGTGAATTATCTGCAGGGGGCCCTGGCGCATGAATCTGTGCAGCGGGAACGACCTCGGACCAGCAGGGGCCGAGAAAACCACCGTCTCATGGGGTCGGACACTCAGGGTCAGGGAAAAATCCAATATATATCTGGTGATATCTCGGGTGCTATTACAGATAGCGCAATAAATCAAACAGCATTGTCCGTAGGAGGCTCTGGCGCATGAATCTGTGCAGCGGGAACGACCTCGGACCACCAGGGGCCGAGAGAACCACCGTCACATGGGGTCGGTCACTCACGGTCATGGAAAAATCCAATATAAATCTGGTGATATCTCGGGTGCTATTACAGATAGCGCAATAAATCAAGGTGCATTGTCTGCAGGAGGCCCTGGCGCATGAATCTGTGCAGCGGGAACGACCTCGGACCACCAGGGGCCGAGAAAACCACCGTCTCATGGGGTCGGACACTCAGGGTCAGGGAAAAATCCAATATATATCTGGTGATATCTCGGGTGCTATTACAGATAGCGCAATAAATCAAACAGCATTGTCCGTAGGAGGCTCTGGCGCATGAATCTGTGCAGCGGGAACGACCTCGGACCACCAGGGGCCGAGAGAACCACCGTCACATGGGGTCGGTCACTCACGGTCATGGAAAAATCCAATATAAATCTGGTGATATCTCGGGTGCTATTACAGATAGCGCAATAAATCAAGGTGCATTGTCTGCAGCAGGCCCTGGCGCATGAATCTGTGCAGCGGGAACGACCTCGGACCACCAGGGGCCGAGAAAACCACCGTCTCATGGGGTCGGACAATCAGGGTCAGCGAAAGATCAAATATATATATAGTGATATCTCGGGTGCTATTAGAGATAGCGCAATAAATCAAATTGAATTATCTGCAGAGGGCCCTGGCGCCTGAATCTGTGCAGCGGGATCGACATCGGACCACGAGGGACCGAGAAAACCATCGACACATGGGGCCGGACACTCAGGGTCAGGGAAAAATCCAATATATATCTGGTGATATCTCGTGTGCTATTAGAGATACCGTAATAAATCAAAGTGGAATGTCTGTAGGAGGCCCTGGCGCATGACTCTGTGCAGCGGGAACGACCTCGGACCACCAGGGGCCAAGAAAACCACCGACACGTGGGGCCGGACATGCAGGGACAGGTAAAAATCCAATATATATCTGGTGTTATCTCAGGTGCTATTAGAGATAGCGCGATAAATAAAAGTGCATTGTCCCCAGGAAGCCCTGGCGCATGATTCGGTGCAGCGGGAACGACCTCGGACCACCAGGGGCCGAGAAAATCACCGTCTCATGGGGCCGGACTGTCAGGGTCAGGGAAAAATCCAATATAAATCTGGTGATATCTCGGGTGCTACTAGAGATAGCGCAATAAACCAAAGTGCATTGTCTGCAAGAGGCCCTGGCGCATGAATCTGTGCAGCGGGAACGACCTCGGACCAACAGGGGCCGAGAAAACCACCGTGTCATGGGGTCGGACTGTCAGGGTCAGGGAAAAATCCAATATATATCTGGTGATATCTCGGGTGCTCTTACAGATAGCGCACTAAACCAAAGTGAATCATCTGCAGGGGGCCCTGGCGCCTGAATCTGTGCAGCGGGATCGACATCGGACCACCAGGGGCCGAGAAAATTACACATATACGGAATCCGTCACCCAAGGTCATGTAAAAATCCATCATATATCTGGTGATATCTCGGGTGCTATTACAGATAGCGCAATAAATCAAAGTGCATTGTCTGTAGGAGGCCCTGGCGCATGAATCTGTGCAGCGGGAACGACCTCGGACCACCAGGGGCCGAGAAAACCACCGTCTCATGGGGCCGGACTGTCAGGGTCAGGGAAAAATCCAATATATATCTGGTGATATCTCGGGTGCTATTAGAGATAGCGCAATAAATCAAAGTGAATTATCTGCAGGGGGCCCTGGCGCATGAATCTGTGCAGCGGGAACGACCTCGGACCAGCAGGGGCCGAGAAAACCACCGTCTCATGGGGTCGGACACTCAGGATCAGGGAAAAATCCAATATATATCTGGTGATATCTCGGGTGCTATTACAGATAGCGCAATAAATCAAACAGCATTGTCCGTAGGAGGCTCTGGCGCATGAATCTGTGCAGCGGGAACGACCTCGGACCACCAGGGGCCGAGAGAACCACCGTCACATGGGGTCGGTCACTCACGGTCATGGAAAAATCCAATATAAATCTGGTGATATCTCGGGTGCTATTACAGATAGCGCAATAAATCAAGGTGCATTGTCTGCAGGAGGCCCTGGCGCATGAATCTGTGCAGCGGGAACGACCTCGGACCACCAGGGGCCGAGAAAACCATCGTCTCATGGGGTCGGACAATCAGGGTCAGCGAAAGATCAAATATATATATAGTGATATCTCGGGTGCTATTAGAGATAGCGCAATAAATCAAATTGAATTATCTGCAGAGGGCCCTGGCGCCTGAATCTGTGCAGCGGGATCGACATCGGACCACGAGGGACCGAGAAAACCATCGACACATGGGGCCGGACACTCAGGGTCAGGGAAAAATCCAATATATATCTGGTGATATCTCGTGTGCTATTAGAGATAGCGTAATAAATCAAAGTGGAATGTCTGTAGGAGGCCCTGGCGCATGACTCTGTGCAGCGGGAACGACCTCGGACCACCAGGGGCCGAGAAACGCACAGTCTCATGGGGCCGGACACTCAGCGTCAGGGAAAAATCCAATATAAATCTGGTGATATCTCGGGTGCTATTACAGATAGCGCAATAAATCAAAGTGCATTGTCTGCAGGAGGACCTGGCGCATGAATCTGTGCAGCGGGAACGACCTCGGACCACCAGGGGCCGAGAAAACCACCGTCTCATGGGGTCGGACAATCAGGGTCAGCGAAAAATCAAATCTATATATAGTGATATCTCGGGTGCTATTAGAGATAGCGCAATAAATCAAAGTGCATTGTCTGTAGGAGGCACTGGCGCATGAATCTGTACAGCGGCAACGCCCTCGGACCACCAGGGGCCGAGAAAACTACCGTCTCATGGGGCCGGACGTTCAGGTTCAGGGAAAAATCTAATATATATCTGGTGATATCTCGGGTGCTATTAGAGATAGCCCAATAAACCAAAGTGTATTATCTGCAAGAGGACCTGGCGCATGCATCTGTGCATCTGGAACTACCACGGACCACCAGGGGCCGAGAAAACCACCGTCTCATGGGGCCGGACACTCAGGGTCAGCGAAAAATCCAATATATATCTGGTGATATCTCGGGTGCTTTTACAGATAACGCACTAAACCAAAGTGCATTGTCTGTAGGAGGCCCTGGCGCATGAATCTGGCCAGCGGGAACGACCTCGGACCACCAGGGATCGAGAAAATCACTGTCTCACGGCGCCGGACTGCCGGGGTCAGGGAAAAATCCAATATATAGCTGGTGATATCTCGGGTGCTATTAGAGATAGCGCAATAAATCAAAGTGCATTGTCTGTACGAGGCACTGGCGCATGAATCTGTACAGCGGCAACGACCTCGGACCACCAGGGGCCGAGAAAACTACCGTCTCATGGGGCCGGACGTTCAGGGTCAGGGAAAAATCTAATATATATCTGGTGATATCTCGGGTGCTATTAGAGATAGCCCAATAAACCAAAGTGAATTATCTGCAAGAGGCCCTGGCGCATGCATCTGTGCATCTGGAACTACCACGGACCACCAGGGGCCGAGAAAACCACCGTCTCATGTGGCCGGACACTCAGGGTCAGCGAAAAATCCAATATATATCTGGTGATATCTCGGGTGCTATTATAGATAGCCCAATAAACCAAAGTGAATTATCTGCAAGAGGCCCTGGCGCATGCATCTGTGCATCTGGAACTACCACGGACCACCAGGGGCCGAGAAAACCACCGTCTCATGGGGCCGGACACTCAGGGTCAAGGAAAAATCCAATATATATCTGGTGATATCTCGGGTGCTATTAGAGATAGCGCAAGATACCAAAGTGAATTATCTGCAGGAGGCCCTGGCACATGAATCTGTGCAGCGGGAACGACCTCGGACCACCAGAGGCCGAGAAAGCCAACGTCTCATGGGGCCGGACACTCAGGGTCAGGGGGAAATCCAATATATATCTGGTGATATCTCGGGTGCTATTAGAGACAGCGCAATAAATCAAAGTGAATTATCTGCAGGGGGCCCTGGCGCATGAATCTGGAAAGCGGGAACGACCTCGGACCACCAGGGGCCGAAAAAACCAACGTCTCATGGAGTCGGACACTCAGGGTCAGGGAAAAATTCAATATATATCTGGTGATATCTCGGGTGCTATTAGAGATAGCGCAAGAAACCAAAGTGAATTATCTGCAGGAGGCCCTGGCACATGAATCTGTGCAGCGGGAACGACCTCGGACCACCAGAGGCCGAGAAAGCAAACGTCTCATGGGGCCGGACACTCAGGGTCAGGGGAAAATCCAATATATATCTGGTGATATCTCGCGTGCTATTAGAGATAGCGCAATAAATCAAAGTGAATTATCTGCAGGGGGCCCTGGCACATGAATCTGGGCAGCGGGAACGACCTCGGACCACCAGGGGCCGAGAAAACCACAGTCTCATGGTGCCGGACAATCAGGGTCAGCGGAAAATCCAATATATATCTGGTGATATCTCGGGTGTTATTAGAGATTGCTCAATAAACCAAAGTGAATTATCTGCAGGAGGCCCTGGCGCATGAATCTGGTCAGCGGGAACGACCTCGGACCACCAGGGGCCGAGAAAACCACAGTCCCATGGGGCCGGACACTCAGGGTCAGGGGAAAATAAAATATATATATGGTGATATCTCGGGTGCTATTACAGACAGCGCAATAAATCAAAGTGCATGGTCAGCAGGAGGCCCCGGCGCAAGAATCTGTGCAGCGGGAACGACCTCGGACCACCAGGGGCCGAGAAAATCACCGTCTCATGGGGACGGACTGTCAGGGTCAGGGAAAAATCCAATATATATCTGGTGATATCTCGGGTGCTATTACAGATAGCCCAATAAATCAAAGTGAATTATCTGCAGGAGGCCCTGGCGCATGAATCTGTGCAGCAGGAACGACCTCGGACCCCCAGGGGCCGAGAAAACCACCGTCCCATGGGGCCGGACACTCAGGGTTAGGGAAAAATCGAATATATATCTGGTGATATCTCGGGTGCAATTACAGATAGCACAATAAATCAAAATGCATTGTCTGTAGGAGGCTCTGGCGCATGCATCTATGCAGCGGGAACGACCTCGGAACACCAGGGGCCGAGAAAACCACCGTCTCATGGGGCCGGACACTCAGGGTCAGGGAAAAATCCGGCATATATCTTTGTGATATCTCGGGTGCTATTAGAGATAGCGCAATAAATCAAAGTGAATTGTCTGCAGGAAGCCCTGGCGCATGATTCTGTGCACCGGGATCGACCTCGGACCACCAGGGGCCGAGAAAACCACAGTCTCATGGGGCCGGGCACTCAGGGTCAGGGGAAAATCCAATATATATCTGGTGATATCTCTGGTGCTATTACAGATAGCGCAATAAATCAAAGTGCACTGTCTGTAGGAGGCCCTGGCGCATGAATCGGGGCAGCGGGAACGACCTCGGACAACCAGGGGCCGAGAAAACCACAGTCTCATGGTGCCGGACACTCAGGGTCAGCGGAAAATCCAATATATATCTGGTGATATCTCGGGTGATATTAGAGATTGCTCAATAAACCAAAGTGAATTATCTGCAGGAGGCCCTGGCGCATGAATCTGGTCAGCGGGAACGACCTCGGACAACCAGGGGCCGAGAAAACCACAGTCCCATGGGGCCGGACACTCAGGGTCAGGGGAAAATAAAATATATATATGGTGATATCTCGGGTGCTATTACAGATAGCGCAATAAATCAAAGTGCATTGTCAGCAGGAGGCCCTGGCGCATGAATCTGTGCATCTGGAACTACCACGGACCACCAGAGGCCGAGAAAACCACCGTCTCATGGGGCCGGACACTCAGGGTCAAGGAAAAATCCAATATATATCTGGTGATATCTCGGGTGCTATTACAGATAGCGCAATGAATCAAAGTGCATTGTCTGTAGGAGTCCCTGGCGCATGAATCTGTGCAGCGGGAACGACCTCGGAGTACCAGGGGCCGAGAAAACCACCGTCTCATGGGGCCGGACACTCAGGGTCAGGGGAAAATCCAGTATATATCAGGTGATATCTCGGGTGCTATTAGAGATAGCGCAAGAAAGCAAAGTGAATTATCTGCAGGAGGCCCTGGCGCATGAATCTGTGCAGCGGGAACGACCTCGGACCACCAGAGGCCGAGAAAGCCAACGTCTCAAGGGGCCGGACACTCAGGGTCAGGGGAAAATCCAATATATATCTGGTTATATCTCGAGAGCTATTAGAGATAGCGCAATAAACCAAAGTGAATGATCTATAGGAGGCCCTGGCGAATGAATCTGTGCAGCTGGAACGACCTCGGACCACCAGGGGCCGAGAAAACCACCGTCTCATGGGGCCGGACACTCAGGGTCAGGGGAAAATCCAATATATATCTGGTGATATCTCGGGTGCTATTACAGTTAGCGCAATAAATCAAAGTGAATTATCTGCAGGCTGGCCTGGCGCATGAATCTGTGCAGCCCGATCGACCTCGGACCACGATGGACCGAGAAAACCATCGACACATGGGGCCGGACACTCAGGGTCAGGGAAAAATCCAATATATATCTGGTGATATCTCGGGTGCTATTACAGATAGCCCAATAAATCAAAATCCATGGTCTGTAGGAGGCTCTGGCGCATGCATCTGTGCCTCGGGAATGACCTCGGACCACCAGGGGCCGAAAAAACCACCGTCTCATGGAGTCGGACACTCATGGTCAGGGAAAAATCCATTATATATCTGGTTATATCTCGAGTGCTATTAGAGATAGCGCAATAAACCAAAGTGAATGATCTATAGGAGGCCCTGGCGAATGAATCTGTGCAGCTGGAACGACCTCGGACCACCAGGGGCCGAGAAAACCACCGTTTCATGGGGCCGGACACTCAGGGTCAGGGGAAAATCCAATATATATCTGGTGATATCTCGGGTGCTATTACAGATAGCGCAATAAATCAAAGTGAATTATCTGCAGGCTGGCCTGGCGCATGAATCTGTGCAGCCAGATCGACCTCGGACCACGATGGACCGAGAAAACCATCGACACATGGGGCCGGACACTCAGGGTCAGGGAAAAATCCAATATATATCTGGTGATATCTCGGGTGCTATTACAGATAGCCCAATAAATCAAAATGCATGGTCTGTAGGAGGCTCTGGCGCATGCATCTGTGCATCGGGAATGACCTCGGACCACCAGGGGCCGAGAAAACCACCGTCTCATGGGGCCGGACACTCATTGTCAGGGAAAAATGCAATATATATCTGGTGATATCTCGGGTGCTATTAGAGATAGCGCAATAAACAAAAGTGAATTATCTGCGGGGGGCGCTGGCGTATGATTCTGTGCAGCGGGAACGATCTCGGACCACCAGGGGCCGAGAAAACCACCGTCTCATGGGGCTGGACACTCAGGGTCAGGGAAAAATCCAATATATATCTGGTGATATCTCGGGTGCTATTACAGATAGCCGAATAAATCAAATTGAATTATCTGCAGGAGGCCCTGGCGCAAGCATTTGTGCAGCGGGAACGACCTCGGACCACCAGGGGCCGAGAAAACCACCGTCTGATGGGGCCGGACACTCAGGGTCAGAGAAAAATGCAATATATATCTGGTGATATCTCGGGTGCTATTAGAGATAGCGCAATAAACAAAAGTGAATTATCTGCGGGGGGCGCTGGCGTATGATTCTGTGCAGCGGGAACGATCTCGGACCACCAGGGGCCGAGAAAACCACCGTCTCATGGGGCCGGACACTCAGGGTCAGGGAAAAATCCAATATATATCTGGTGATATCTCGGGTGCTATTACAGATAGCGCAACAAATCAAAGTGCATTGTCTGTAGGAGGCCCCGGCGCATGAATCTGTGCAGCGGGAACGACCTCGGACCACCACGGGCCGAGAAAACCACCGTCCGATGGGGCCGAACACTCAGGGTCAGGGAAAAATCGAATATATATCTGGTGATATCTCGGGTGCTGTTACAGATAGCCCAATAAATCAAAATGCATTGTCTGTAGGAGGCTCTGGCGCATGCATCTGTGCAGCGGGAACGACCTCGGACCACCAGGGACCGAGAAAACCACCGTCTCATGGGGCCGGACACTCATAGTCAGGGAAAAATCCAATATATATCTGGTGATATCTCGGGTGCTATTACAGGTAGCCCAATAAATCAGAGTGAATTATCTGCAGGAGGCCCTGGCGCATGCATCTGTGCAGCGGGAACGACCTCGGACCACCAGGGGCCGAGAAAACCACCGTCTCATGGGGCCGGACACTCAGGGTCAGGGAAAAATCCAATATATATCTGGTGATATCTCGGGTGCTATTAGAGATAGCGCAAGAAACCAAAGTGAATTATCTGCAGGAGGCCCTGGCGCATGAATCTGTGCAGCGGGAACGACCTCGGACCACCAGGGGCCGAGAAAACCACCGTCTCATGGGGCTGGACACTCAGGGTCAGGGAAAAATCCAATATATATCTGGTGATATCTCGGGTGCGATTACAGATAGCCGAATAAATCAAAGTGAATTATCTGCAGGAGGCCCTGGCGCAAGCATTTGTGCAGCGGGAACGACCTCGGACAACCAGGGGCCGAGAAAACCACCGTCTGATGGGGCCGGACACTCAGGGTCAGAGAAAAATCCAATATATATCTGGTGATATCTCGGGTGCTATTAGAGATAGCGCAATAAACCAAAGTGAATTATCTGCAGGAGGCCTTGGCGCATGAATCTGTGCAGCGGGAACGACCTCGGACCACCAGAGGCCGAGAAAACCACCGTCTCATGGGGCCGGACACTCAGGGTCAGGGAAAAATCCAATATATATCTGGTGATATCTCGGGTGCTATTACAGATAGCGCAACAAATCAAAGTGCATTGTCTGTAGGAGGCCCTGGCGCATGAATCTGTGCAGCGGGAACGACCTCGGACCACCACGGGCCGAGAAAACCACCGTCCGATGGGGCCGAACACTCAGGGTCAGGGAAAAATCGAATATATATCTGGTGATATCTCGGGTGCTATTACAGATAGCCCAATAAATCAAAATGCATTGTCTGTAGGAGGCTCTGGCGCATGCATCTGTGCAGCGGGAACGACCTCGGACCACCAGGGGCCGAGAAAACCACCGTCTCATGGGGCCGGACACTCATGGTCAGGGAAAAATCCAATATATATCTGGTGATATCTCGGGTGCTATTACAGGTAGCCCAATAAATCAGAGTGAATTATCTGCAGGAGGCCCTGGCGCATGCATCTGTGCAGCGGGAACGACCTCGGACCACTAGGGGCCGAGAAAACCACCGTCTCATGGGGCCGGACACTCAGGGTCAAGGAAAAATCCAATATATATCTGGTGATATCTCGGGTGCTATTACAGATAGCGCAATGAATCAAAGTGCATTGTCTGTAGGAGTCCCTGGCGCATGAATCTGTGCAGCGGGAACGACCTCGGAGTACCAGGGGCCGAGAAAACCACCGTCTCATGGGGCCGGACACTCAGGGTCAGGGGAAAATCCAGTATATATCAGGTGATATCTCGGGTGCTATTAGAGATAGCGCAAGAAAGCAAAGTGAATTATCTGCAGGAGGCCCTGGCGCATGAATCTGTGCAGCGGGAACGACCTCGGACCACCAGAGGCCGAGAAAGCCAACGTCTCAAGGGGCCGGACACTCAGGGTCAGAGAAAAATCCAATATATATCTGGTGATATCTCGGGTGCTATTAGAGATAGCGCAATAAACCAAAGTGAATTATCTGCAGGAGGCCTTGGCGCATGAATCTGTGCAGCGGGAACGACCTCGGACCACCAGAGGCCGAGAAAACCACCGTCTCATGGGGCCGGACACTCAGGGTCAGGGAAAAATCCAATATATATCTGGTGATATCTCGGGTGCTATTACAGATAGCGCAACAAATCAAAGTGCATTGTCTGTAGGAGGCCCTGGCGCATGAATCTGTGCAGCGGGAACGACCTCGGACCACCACGGGCCGAGAAAACCACCGTCCGATGGGGCCGAACACTCAGGGTCAGGGAAAAATCGAATATATATCTGGTGATATCTCGGGTGCTATTACAGATAGCCCAATAAATCAAAATGCATTGTCTGTAGGAGGCTCTGGCGCATGCATCTGTGCAGCGGGAACGACCTCGGACCACCAGGGGCCGAGAAAACCACCGTCTCATGGGGCCGGACACTCATGGTCAGGGAAAAATCCAATATATATCTGGTGATATCTCGGGTGCTATTACAGGTAGCCCAATAAATCAGAGTGAATTATCTGCAGGAGGCCCTGGCGCATGCATCTGTGCAGCGGGAACGACCTCGGACCACTAGGGGCCGAGAAAACCACCGTCTCATGGGGCCGGACACTCAGGGTCAAGGAAAAATCCAATATATATCTGGTGATATCTCGGGTGCTATTACAGATAGCGCAATGAATCAAAGTGCATTGTCTGTAGGAGTCCCTGGCGCATGAATCTGTGCAGCGGGAACGACCTCGGAGTACCAGGGGCCGAGAAAACCACCGTCTCATGGGGCCGGACACTCAGGGTCAGGGGAAAATCCAGTATATATCAGGTGATATCTCGGGTGCTATTAGAGATAGCGCAAGAAAGCAAAGTGAATTATCTGCAGGAGGCCCTGGCGCATGAATCTGTGCAGCGGGAACGACCTCGGACCACCAGAGGCCGAGAAAGCCAACGTCTCAAGGGGCCGGACACTCAGGGTCAGGGGAAAATCCAATATATATCTGGTGATATCTCGGGTGCTATTAGAGATAGCGCAATAAATCAAAGTGAATTATCTGCAGCGGGCCCTGGCGCATGAATCTCGGCAGCGGGAACGACCTCGGACCACCAGGGGCCGAAAAAACCACCGTCTCATGGAGTCGGACACTCAGGGTCAGGGAAAAATTCAATATATATCTGGTTATATCTCGAGTGCTATTAGAGATAGCGCAATAAACCAAAGTGAATGATCTATAGGAGGCCCTGGCGAATGAATCTGTGCAGCTGGAACGACCTCGGACCACCAGGGGCCGAGAAAACCACCGTCTCATGGGGCCGGACACTCAGGGTCAGGGGAAAATCCAATATATATCTGGTGATATCTCGGGTGCTATTACAGTTAGCGCAATAAATCAAAGTGAATTATCTGCAGGCTGGCCTGGCGCATGAATCTGTGCAGCCGGATCGACCTCGGACCACGATGGACCGAGAAAACCATCGACACATGGGGCCGGACACTCAGGGTCAGGGAAAAATCCAATATATATCTGGTGATATCTCGGGTGCTATTACAGATAGCCCAATAAATCAAAATGCATGGTCTGTAGGAGGCTCTGGCGCATGCATCTGTGCCTCGGGAATGACCTCGGACCACCAGGGGCCGAAAAAACCACCGTCTCATGGAGTCGGACACTCATGGTCAGGGAAAAATCCATTATATATCTGGTTATATCTCGAGTGCTATTAGAGATAGCGCAATAAACCAAAGTGAATGATCTATAGGAGGCCCTGGCGAATGAATCTGTGCAGCTGGAACGACCTCGGACCACCAGGGGCCGAGAAAACCACCGTCTCATGGGGCCGGACACTCAGGGTCAGGGGAAAATCCAATATATATCTGGTGATATCTCGGGTGCTATTACAGATAGCGCAATAAATCAAAGTGAATTATCTGCAGGCTGGCCTGGCGCATGAATCTGTGCAGCCGGATCGACCTCGGACCACGATGGACCGAGAAAACCATCGACACATGGGGCCGGACACTCAGGGTCAGGGGAAAATCCAATATATATCTGGTGATATCTCGGGTGCTATTAGAGATAGCGCAATAAACAAAAGTGAATTATCTGCGGGGGGCGCTGGCGTATGATTCTGTGCAGCGGGAACGATCTCGGACCACCAGGGGCCGAGAAAACCACCGTCTCATGGGGCTGGACACTCAGGGTCAGGGAAAAATCCAATATATATCTGGTGATATCTCGGGTGCTATTACAGATAGCCGAATAAATCAAAGTGAATTATCTGCAGGAGGCCCTGGCGCAAGCATTTGTGCAGCGGGAACGACCTCGGACCACCAGGGGCCGAGAAAACCACCGTCTGATGGGGCCGGACACTCAGGGTCAGAGAAAAATCCAATATATATCTGGTGATATCTCGGGTGCTATTAGAGATAGCGCAATAAACCAAAGTGAATTATCTGCAGGAGGCCTTGGCGCATGAATCTGTGCAGCGGGAACGACCTCGGACCACCAGAGGCCGAGAAAACCACCGTCTCATGGGGCCGGACACTCAGCGTCAGGGAAAAATCCAATATATATCTGGTGATATCTCGGGTGCTATTACAGATAGCGCAACAAATCAAAGTGCATTGTCTGTAGGAGGCCCTGGCGCATGAATCTGAGCAGCGGGAACGACCTCGGACCACCACGGGCCGAGAAAACCACCGTCCGATGGGGCCGAACACTCAGGGTCAGGGAAAAATCGAATATATATCTGGTGATATCTCGGGTGCTATTACAGATAGCCCAATAAATCAAAATGCATTGTCTGTAGGAGGCTCTGGCGCATGCATCTGTGCAGCGGGAACGACCTCGGACCACCAGGGGCCGAGAAAACCACCGTCTCATGGGGCCGGACACTCATGGTCAGGGAAAAATCCAATATATATCTGGTGATATCTCGGGTGCTATTACAGGTAGCAAAATAAATCAGAGTGAATTATCTGCAGGAGGCCCTGGCGCATGCATCTGTGCAGCGGGAACGACCTCGGACCACCAGGGGCCGAGAAAACCACCGTCTCATGGGGCCGGACACTCAGGGTCAGGGAAAAATCCAATATATATCTGGTGATATCTCGGGTGCTATTAGAGATAGCGCAAGAAACCAAAGTGAATTATCTGCAGGAGGCCCTGGCGCATGAATCTGTGCAGCGGGAACGATCTCGGACCACCAGAGGCCGAGAAAACCACCGTCTCATGGGGCCGGACACTCAGGGTCAGGGAAAAATCCAATATATATCTGGTGATATCTCTGGTGCTATTACAGATAGCGCAATAAATCAAAGTGCATTGTCTGTAGGAGGCCCTGCCGCATGCATCTGTGCAGCGGGAACGACCTCGGATCACCAGGGGCCGAGAAAACCACAGTCCCATTGGGCCGGACACTCAGGGTCAGGGGAAAATCCAATATATATCTGGTGATATCTCGGGTGCTATTACAGTTAGCGCAATAAATCAAAGTGAATTATCTGCAGGCTGGCCTGGCGCATGAATCTGTGCAGCCGGATCGACCTCGGACCACGATGGACCGAGAAAACCATCGACACATGGGGCCGGACACTCAGGGTCAGGGAAAAATCCAATATATATCTGGTGATATCTCGGGTGCTATTACAGATAGCCCAATAAATCAAAATGCATGGTCTGTAGGAGGCTCTGGCGCATGCATCTGTGCCTCGGGAATGACCTCGGACCACCAGGGGCCGAAAAAACCACCGTCTCATGGAGTCGGACACTCATGGTCAGGGAAAAATCCAATATATATCTGGTTATATCTCGAGTGCTATTAGAGATAGCGCAATAAACCAAAGTGAATGATCTATAGGAGGCCCTGGCGAATGAATCTGTGCAGCTGGAACGACCTCGGACCACCAGGGGCCGAGAAAACCACCGTCTCATGGGGCCGGACACTCAGGGTCAGGGGAAAATCCAATATATATCTGGTGATATCTCGGGTGCTATTACAGATAGCGCAATAAATCAAAGTGAATTATCAGCAGGCTGGCCTGGCGCATGAATCTGTGCAGCCAGATCGACCTCGGACCACGATGGACCGAGAAAACCATCGACACATGGGGCCGGACACTCAGGGTCAGGGAAAAATCCAATATATATCTGGTGATATCTCGGGTGCTATTACAGATAGCCCAATAAATCAAAATGCATGGTCTGTAGGAGGCTCTGGCGCATGCATCTGTGCATCGGGAATGACCTCGGACCACCAGGGGCCGAGAAAACCACCGTCTCATGGGGCCGGACACTCATTGTCAGGGAAAAATGCAATATATATCTGGTGATATCTCGGGTGCTATTAGAGATAGCGCAATAAACAAAAGTGAATTATCTGCGGGGGGCGCTGGCGTATGATTCTGTGCAGCGGGAACGATCTCGGACCACCAGGGGCCGAGAAAACCACCGTCTCATGGGGCTGAACACTCAGGGTCAGGGAAAAATCCAATATATATCTGGTGATATCTCGGGTGCTATTACAGATAGCCGAATAAATCAAAGTGAATTATCTGCAGGAGGCCCTGGCGCAAGCATTTGTGCAGCGGGAACGACCGCGGACCACCAGGGGCCGAGAAAACCACCGTCTGATGGGGCCGGACACTCAGGGTCAGAGAAAAATCCAATATATATCTGGTGATATCTCGGGTGCTATTAGAGATAGCGCAATAAACCAAAGTGAATTATCTGCAGGAGGCCTTGGCGCATGAATCTGTGCAGCGGGAACGACCTCGGACCACCAGAGGCCGAGAAAACCACCGTCTCATGGGGCCGGACACTCAGGGTCAGGGAAAAATCCAATATATATCTGGTGATATCTCGGGTGCTATTACAGATAGCGCAACAAATCAAAGTGCATTGTCTGTAGGAGGCCCTGGCGCATGAATCTGTGCAGCGGGAACGACCTCGGACCACCACGGGCCGAGAAAACCACCGTCCGATGGTGCCGAACACTCAGGGTCAGGGAAAAATCGAATATATATCTGGTGATATCTCGGGTGCTATTACAGATAGCCCAATAAATCAAAATGCATTGTCTGTAGGAGGCTCTGGCGCATGCATCTGTGCAGCGGGAACGACCTCGGACCACCAGGGGCCGAGAAAACCACCGTCTCATGGGTTCGGACACTCAGGGTCAGCGAAAAATCCAATATATATCTGGTGATATCTCGGGTGCAATTACAGATAGCGCAATAAATCAAAGTGCATTGTCTGCGGGAGGCCCTAGCGCATGCATCTGTGCAGCGGGAACGACCTCGGACCACCAGGGGCCGAGAAAACCACCGTCTCATGGGGCCGGACACTCAGGGTCAGGGAAAAATCCAATATATATCTGGTGATATCTCGGGTGCTATTAGAGATAGCGCAAGAAACCAAAGTGAATTATCTGCAGGAGGCCCTGGCGCATGAATCTGTGCAGCGGGAACGTCCTCGGACCACCAGGGGCCGAGAAAACCACCGTCTCATGGGGCTGGACACTCAGGGTCAGGGAAAAATCCAATATATATCTGGTGATATCTCGGGTGCTATTACAGATAGCCGAATAAATCAAAGTGAATTATCTGCAGGAGGCCCTGGCGCAAGCATTTGTGCAGCGGGAACGACCTCGGACAACCAGGGGCCGAGAAAACCACCGTCTGATGGGGCCGGACACTCAGGGTCAGAGAAAAATCCAATATATATCTGGTGATATCTCGGGTGCTATTACAGATAGCGCAATAAATCAAAGTGAATTATCTGCAGGCTGGCCTGGCGCATGAATGTGTGCAGCCAGATCGACCTCGGACCACGATGGACCGAGAAAACCATCGACACATGGGGCCGGACACTCAGGGTCAGGGAAAAATCCAATATATATCTGGTGATATCTCGGGTGCTATTACAGATAGCCCAATAAATCAAAATGCATGGTCTGTAGGAGGCTCTGGCGCATGCATCTGTGCATCGGGAATGACCTCGGACCACCAGGGGCCGAGAAAACCACCGTCTCATGGGGCCGGACACTCATTGTCAGAGAAAAATCCAATATATATCTGGTGATATCTCGGGTGCTATTAGAGATAGCGCAATAAACCAAAGTGAATTATCTGCAGGAGGCCTTGGCGCATGAATCTGTGCAGCGGGAACGACCTCGGACCACCAGAGGCCGAGAAAACCACCGTCTCATGGGGCCGGACACTCAGGGTCAGGGAAAAATCCAATATATATCTGGTGATATCTCGGGTGCTATTACAGATAGCGCAACAAATCAAAGTGCATTGTCTGTAGGAGGCCCTGGCGCATGAATCTGTGCAGCGGGAACGACCTCGGACCACCACGGGCCGAGAAAACCACCGTCCGATGGGGCCGAACACTCAGGGTCAGGGAAAAATCGAATATATATCTGGTGATATCTCGGGTGCTATTACAGATAGCCCAATAAATCAAAATGCATTGTCTGTAGGAGGCTCTGGCGCATGCATCTGTGCAGCGGGAACGACCTCGGACCACCAGGGGCCGAGAAAACCACCGTCTCATGGGGCCGGACACTCATAGTCAGGGAAAAATCCAATATATATCTGGTGATATCTCGGGTGCTATTACAGGTAGCCCAATAAATCAGAGTGAATTATCTGCAGGAGGCCCTGGCGCATGCATCTGTGCAGCGGGAACGACCTCGGACCACCACGGGCCGAGAAAACCACCGTCCGATGGGGCCGAACACTCAGGGTCAGGGAAAAATCCAATATATATCTGGTGATATCTCGGGTGCTATTACAGATAGCGCAACAAATCAAAGTGCATTGTCTGTAGGAGGCCCTGGCGCATGAATCTGTGCAGCGGGAACGACCTCGGACCACCACGGGCCGAGAAAACCACCGTCCGATGGGGCCGAACACTCAGGGTCAGGGAAAAATCGAATATATATCTGGTGATATCTCGGGTGCTATTACAGATAGCCCAATAAATCAAAATGCATTGTCTGTAGGAGGCTCTGGCGCATGCATCTGTGCAGCGGGAACGACCTCGGACCACCAGGGGCCGAGAAAACCACCGTCTCATGGGGCCGGACACTCATGGTCAGGGAAAAATGCAATATATATCTGGTGATATCTCGGGTGCTATTAGAGATAGCGCAATAAACAAAAGTGAATTATCTGCGGGGGGCGCTGGCGTATGATTCTGTGCAGCGGGAACGATCTCGGACCACCAGGGGCCGAGAAAACCACCGTCTCATGGGGCTGAACACTCAGGGTCAGGGAAAAATCCAATATATATCTGGTGATATCTCGGGTGCTATTACAGATAGCCGAATAAATCAAAGTGAATTATCTGCAGGAGGCCCTGGCGCAAGCATTTGTGCAGCGGGAACGACCGCGGACCACCAGGGGCCGAGAAAACCACCGTCTGATGGGGCCGGACACTCAGGGTCAGAGAAAAATCCAATATATATCTGGTGATATCTCGGGTGCTATTAGAGATAGCGCAATAAACCAAAGTGAATTATCTGCAGGAGGCCTTGGCGCATGAATCTGTGCAGCGGGAACGACCTCGGACCACCAGAGGCCGAGAAAACCACCGTCTCATGGGGCCGGACACTCAGGGTCAGGGAAAAATCCAATATATATCTGGTGATATCTCGGGTGCTATTACAGATAGCGCAACAAATCAAAGTGCATTGTCTGTAGGAGGCCCTGGCGCATGAATCTGTGCAGCGGGAACGACCTCGGACCACCACGGGCCGAGAAAACCACCGTCCGATGGTGCCGAACACTCAGGGTCAGGGAAAAATCGAATATATATCTGGTGATATCTCGGGTGCTATTACAGATAGCCCAATAAATCAAAATGCATTGTCTGTAGGAGGCTCTGGCGCATGCATCTGTGCAGCGGGAACGACCTCGGACCACCAGGGGCCGAGAAAACCACCGTCTCATGGGTTCGGACACTCAGGGTCAGCGAAAAATCCAATATATATCTGGTGATATCTCGGGTGCAATTACAGATAGCGCAATAAATCAAAGTGCATTGTCTGCGGGAGGCCCTAGCGCATGCATCTGTGCAGCGGGAACGACCTCGGACCACCAGGGGCCGAGAAAACCACCGTCTCATGGGGCCGGACACTCAGGGTCAGGGAAAAATCCAATATATATCTGGTGATATCTCGGGTGCTATTAGAGATAGCGCAAGAAACCAAAGTGAATTATCTGCAGGAGGCCCTGGCGCATGAATCTGTGCAGCGGGAACGTCCTCGGACCACCAGGGGCCGAGAAAACCACCGTCTCATGGGGCTGGACACTCAGGGTCAGGGAAAAATCCAATATATATCTGGTGATATCTCGGGTGCTATTACAGATAGCCGAATAAATCAAAGTGAATTATCTGCAGGAGGCCCTGGCGCAAGCATTTGTGCAGCGGGAACGACCTCGGACAACCAGGGGCCGAGAAAACCACCGTCTGATGGGGCCGGACACTCAGGGTCAGAGAAAAATCCAATATATATCTGGTGATATCTCGGGTGCTATTACAGATAGCGCAATAAATCAAAGTGAATTATCTGCAGGCTGGCCTGGCGCATGAATGTGTGCAGCCAGATCGACCTCGGACCACGATGGACCGAGAAAACCATCGACACATGGGGCCGGACACTCAGGGTCAGGGAAAAATCCAATATATATCTGGTGATATCTCGGGTGCTATTACAGATAGCCCAATAAATCAAAATGCATGGTCTGTAGGAGGCTCTGGCGCATGCATCTGTGCATCGGGAATGACCTCGGACCACCAGGGGCCGAGAAAACCACCGTCTCATGGGGCCGGACACTCATTGTCAGAGAAAAATCCAATATATATCTGGTGATATCTCGGGTGCTATTAGAGATAGCGCAATAAACCAAAGTGAATTATCTGCAGGAGGCCTTGGCGCATGAATCTGTGCAGCGGGAACGACCTCGGACCACCAGAGGCCGAGAAAACCACCGTCTCATGGGGCCGGACACTCAGGGTCAGGGAAAAATCCAATATATATCTGGTGATATCTCGGGTGCTATTACAGATAGCGCAACAAATCAAAGTGCATTGTCTGTAGGAGGCCCTGGCGCATGAATCTGTGCAGCGGGAACGACCTCGGACCACCACGGGCCGAGAAAACCACCGTCCGATGGGGCCGAACACTCAGGGTCAGGGAAAAATCGAATATATATCTGGTGATATCTCGGGTGCTATTACAGATAGCCCAATAAATCAAAATGCATTGTCTGTAGGAGGCTCTGGCGCATGCATCTGTGCAGCGGGAACGACCTCGGACCACCAGGGGCCGAGAAAACCACCGTCTCATGGGGCCGGACACTCATAGTCAGGGAAAAATCCAATATATATCTGGTGATATCTCGGGTGCTATTACAGGTAGCCCAATAAATCAGAGTGAATTATCTGCAGGAGGCCCTGGCGCATGCATCTGTGCAGCGGGAACGACCTCGGACCACCACGGGCCGAGAAAACCACCGTCCGATGGGGCCGAACACTCAGGGTCAGGGAAAAATCCAATATATATCTGGTGATATCTCGGGTGCTATTACAGATAGCGCAACAAATCAAAGTGCATTGTCTGTAGGAGGCCCTGGCGCATGAATCTGTGCAGCGGGAACGACCTCGGACCACCACGGGCCGAGAAAACCACCGTCCGATGGGGCCGAACACTCAGGGTCAGGGAAAAATCGAATATATATCTGGTGATATCTCGGGTGCTATTACAGATAGCCCAATAAATCAAAATGCATTGTCTGTAGGAGGCTCTGGCGCATGCATCTGTGCAGCGGGAACGACCTCGGACCACCAGGGGCCGAGAAAACCACCGTCTCATGGGGCCGGACACTCATGGTCAGGGAAAAATCCAATATATATCTGATGATATCTCGGGTGCTATTACAGGTAGCCCAATAAATCAGAGTGAATTATCTGCAGGAGGCCCTGGCGCATGCATCTGTGCAGCGGGAACGACCTCGGACCACCAGGGGCCGAGAAAACCACCGTCTCATGGGGCCGGACACTCAGGGTCAGGGAAAAATCCAATATATATCTGGTGATATCTCTGGTGCTATTACAGATAGCGCAATAAATCAAAGTGCATTGTCTGTAGGAGGCCCTGCCGCATGCATCTGTGCAGCGGGAACGACCTCGGATCACCAGGGGCCGAGAAAACCACAGTCCCATTGGGCCGGACACTCATGGTCAGGGGAAAATCCAATATATATCTGGTGATACCTCGGGTGCTATTAGAGATAGCGCTATAAACCAAAGTGAATTATCTGCAGGAGGCCCTGGCGCAAGCATTTGTGCAGCGGGAACGACCTCGGACCACCAGGGGCCGAGAAAACCACCGTCTCATGGGGCCGGACACTCAGGGTCAGGGAAAAATCCAGCATATATCTGGTGATATCTCGGGTTCTATTACAGATAGCACAATAAATCAAAGTGCATTGTCTGTAGGAGGCCCTGGCGCATGCATCTGTGCAGCGGGAACGACCTCGGACCACCAGGTGCCGAGAAAACCACCGTCTCATGGGGCCGGACACTCAGGGTCAGGGGAAAATCCAATATATATCTGGTGATATCTCGGGTGTTATTAGAGATAGCGCAATAAACCAAAGTGAATTATCTGCAGGAGGCACTGGCGCATGCATCTGTGCAGCCGGAACGACCTCGGACCACCAGGGGCCGAGAAAACCACCGTCTCATGGGGCCGGACACTCAGGGTCAGGGAAAAATCCAATATATATCTGGTGATATCTCTGGTGCTATTACAGATAGCGCAATAAATCAAAGTGCATTGTCTGTAGGAGGCCCTGCCGCATGCATCTGTGCAGCGGGAACGACCTCGGATCACCAGGGGCCGAGAAAACCACAGTCCCATTGGGCCGGACACTCATGGTCAGGGGAAAATCCAATATATATCTGGTGATACCTCGGGTGCTATTAGAGATAGCGCTATAAACCAAAGTGAATTATCTGCAGGAGGCCCTGGCGCAAGCATTTGTGCAGCGGGAACGACCTCGGACCACCAGGGGCCGAGAAAACCACCGTCTCATGGGGCCGGACACTCAAGGTCAGGGAAAAATCCAGCATATATCTGGTGATATCTCGGGTTCTATTACAGATGGAGCGATAAATCAAAGCGCATTGTCTGCAGGAGGCCCTGGCGCATGATTCTGTGAAGCAGGAACGACTTCGTCCCTCCAGGGGCCGAGAAACTTAGATTTTCGGTGTCCGTCACCCAAAGTCATTCAAAAATCCAGTATATATATGGTGATATCTCGGGTTCTATTACAGATAGCCCAATAAATCAAAGTGCATTGTCTGTAGGAGGCCCTGGCGCATGAATCTGTGCAGCGGGAACGACCTCGGACCACCAGAGGCCGAGAAAACCACCGTCTCATGGGGCCGGACACTCAGGGTCAGGGAAAAATCCAGCATATATCTGGTGATATCTCGGGTTCTATTAGAGATAGCGCAATTAACCAAAGTGAATTATCTGCAGGAGGCCCTGGCGCAAGCATGTGTGCAGCGGGAACGACCACGGACCACCAGGGGCCGAGAAAACCACCGTCTCATGGGGCCGGACACTCATGGTCAGGGAAAAATCCAGCATATATCTGGTGATATCTCGGGTGTTATTAGAGATAGCGCAATAAACCAAAGTGAATTATCTGCAGGAGGCCCTGGCGCATGAATCTGTGCAGCGGGAACGACCTCGGACCACCAGGTGCCGAGAAAACCACCGTCTCATGGGGCCGGACACTCAGGGTCAGGGAAAAATCCAGCATATATCTGGTGATATCTCGGGTGCTATTATAGATAGCGCAATAAAACAAAGTGAATTATCTGCAGGATGCCCTGGCGCATGCCTCTGTGCAGCGGGCACGACCTCGGACCACCAGGGGCCGAGAAAACCACTGTCTCATGGGGCCGGACACTCAGGGTCAGGGAAAAATCCATCATATATCTGGTGATATCTCGGGTTCTATTACAGATAGCGCGATAAATCAAAGTGCATTGTCTGTAGGAGGCCCTGGCGAATGAATCTTTGTAGGAGGAACGACCTCGGACCACCAGGGGCCGAGAAAATTACAGATATTCGGAATCCGTCACCCAAGGTCATGTAAAAATCCAGCATATATCTGGTAATATCTCGGGTTCTATTACAGATAGCCCAATAAATCAAAGTGCATTGTCTGTAGGAGGCCCTGGCGCATGAATCTGTGCAGCGGGAACGACCTCGGACCACCCGGGGCCGAGAAAACCACCGTCTCATGGGGCCGGACACTCAGGGTCAGGGAAAAATCCAGCATATATCTGGTGATATCTCGGGTGCTATTACAGATAGCGCAATAAATCAAAGTGCATTGTCTGTAGGAGCCCCTGGCGCATGAATCTGTGCAGCGGGAACGACCTCGGACCACCAGGGGCCGAGAAAACCACAGTCTCATGGGGCCGGACTCTCAGGGTCAGGGGAAAATCCCATATATATCTGGTGATATCTCGGGTGCTATTAAAGATAGCGCAATAAACCAAAGTGAATTATCTGCAGGAGGCCCTGGCGCATGAATCTGTGCAGCGGGAACGACCTCGGACCACCAGGGGCCGAGAAAACCACCGTCTCATGGGGCCGGACACTCAAGGTCAGGGAAAAATCCAATATATATCTCCTGATATCTCGGGTGCTATTAGAGATAGCGCAATAAACCAAAGTGAATTATCTGCAGGAGGCCCTTGCGCATGAATCTGGGCAGCGGGAACGACCTCGGACCACCAGGGGCCGAGAAAACCACCGTCACATGGGGCCGGACACTCAGCGTCAGGGAAAAATCCAATATATATCTGGTGATATCTCGGGTGCTATTACAGATAGCGCAAGAAACCAAAGTGAATTATCTGCAGGAGGCCCTGGGGCATGCATCTGTGCAGCGGGAACGACCTCGGACCACCAGGTGCCGAGAAAACCACCGTCTCATGGGGCCGGACACTCAGCGTCAGGGAAAAATCCATTATATATCTGGTGATATCTCGGGTACTATTAGAGATAGCGCGATAAATCAAAGTGCATTGTCTGCAGGTAGCCCTGGCGCATGATTCTGTGCAGCGGGAACGACCTCGGACCACCAGGGGCCGAGAAAACCGCCGTCTCATGGGGCCGGACACTCAAGGTCAGGGAAAAATCCAATATATATCTGGTGATATCTCGGGTGCTATTACAGATAGCGCAATAAATCAAAGTGAATTATCTGCAGGAGGCCCTTGCGCATGAATCTGGGCAGCGGGAACGACCTCGGACCACCAGGGGCCGAGAAAATCACCGTCTCATGGGGCCGGACTGTAAGGGTCAGGGAAAAACCCAATATATATCTGGTGATATCTAGGGTGCTATTAGAGATACCGCAATAAATCAAAGTGCATTGTCTGTAGGAGGCCCTGGCGACTGAATCTGTGCAGCAGGAACGACCTCGGACCACCAGGGGCCGAGAAAATTAGTGATATTCGGAATCCGTCACCCATGGTCATGTAAAAATGCAGCATATATCTGGTGATATCTCGGGTGCTATTACAGATAGCGCAATAAATCAAAGTGCATTGTCTGTAGGAGGCCCTGGCGCATGTATCTGTGCAGCGGGAACGACCTCGGACCACCAGGGGCCGAGAAAATTAGTGATATGCGGAATCCGTCACCCAAGGTCATGTAAAAATGCAGCATATATCTGGTGATATCTCGGGTGCTATTACAGATAGCGCAATAAATCAAAGTGCATTGTCTGTAGGAGGCCCTGGCGCATGAATCTGTGCAGCGGGAACGACCTCGGACCACCAGGGGCCGAGAAAACCACAGTCTCATGGGGCCGGACACTCAGGGTCGGGGGACAATCCAATATATATCTGGTGATATCTCGGGTGCTATTAGAGATAGCGCAATAAACCAAAGTGAATTATCTGCAGGAGGCCCTGCCGCATGAATCGGTGCAACGGGCACGACCTCGGACCACCAGGCGCCGAGAAAACCACAGTCTCATGGGGCCGGACACTCAGGGTCAGGGGAAAATCCAATATATATCTGGTGATATCTCGGGTGCTATTACAGATAGCGCAATAAATCAAAGTGCATTGTCTGTAGGAGGCCCTGGCGCATGAATCTGTGCAGCGGGAACGACCTCGGACCACCAGGGGCCGAGAAAACCACCGTCTCATGGGGCCGGACACTCAAGGTCAGGGAAAAATCCAATATATATCTCGTGATATCTCGGGTGCTATTAGAGATAGCGCAATAAACCAAAGTGAATTATCTGCAGGAGGCCCTTGCGCATGAATCTGGGCAGCGGGAACGACCTCGGACCACCAGGGGCCGAGAAAACCACCGTCACATGGGGCCGGACACTCAGCGTCAGGGAAAAATCCAATATATATCTGGTGATATCTCGGGTGCTATTACAGATAGCGCAAGAAACCAAAGTGAATTATCTGCAGGAGGCCCTGGGGCATGCATCTGTGCAGCGGGAACGACCTCGGACCACCAGGTGCCGAGAAAACCACCGTCTCATGGGGCCGGACACTCAGCGTCAGGGAAAAATCCATTATATATCTGGTGATATCTCGGGTACTATTAGAGATAGCGCGATAAATCAAAGTGCATTGTCTGCAGGTAGCCCTGGCGCATGATTCTGTGCAGCGGGAACGACCTCGGACCACCAGGGGCCGAGAAAACCGCCGTCTCATGGGGCCGGACACTCAAGGTCAGGGAAAAATCCAATATATATCTGGTGATATCTCGGGTGCTATTACAGATAGCGCAATAAATCAAAGTGAATTATCTGCAGGAGGCCCTTGCGCATGAATCTGGGCAGCGGGAACGACCTCGGACCACCAGGGGCCGAGAAAACCACCGTCACATGGGGCCGGACACTCAGCGTCAGGGAAAAATCCAATATATATCTGGTGATATCTCGGGTGCTATTACAGATAGCGCAATAAATCAAAGTGCGTTGTCTGTAGGAGACCCTGCCGCATGAATCTGTGCAGCGGGAACGACCCCGGACCACCAGGGGCAGAGAAAATTACAGATTTTCGGTATCCATCACCCAATGTCATGTAAAAATCCAGCATATAATAGGTGATATCTCGGGTTCTATTACAGATAGCGCAATAAATCACGGTGCATTGTCTGTAGGAGGCCCTGGCTCATGAATCTGTGCAGCGGGAACGACCACGGACCACCAGGGGCCGAGAAAAAAACAGTCTCATGGGGCCGGTCAGTCAGGGTCAGGGAAAAATCCAATATATATCTGGTGATATCTCGGGTGCTATTAGAGATAGCACAATAAATCACAGTGAATTATCTGCAGGAGGCCCTGGCACTTGAATCTGGCCAGCGGGAACGACCTCGTACCACCAGGGGCCGAGAAAACCACCGTCTCATTGGGCCGGACACTCAGCGTCAGGGAAAAATCCAATATATATCTGGTGATATCTCGGGTGCTATTACAGATAGCGCAATAAATCAAAGTGCGTTGTCTGTAGGAGGCCCTGCCGCATGAATCTGTGCAGCGGGAACGACCTCGGACCACCAGGGGCCGAGAAAATTACAGATTTTCGGTATCCGTCACCCAATGTCATGTAAAAATCCAGCATATAATTGGTGATATCTCGGGTTCTATTACAGATAGCGCGATAAATCAAAGTGCATTGTCTGCAAGAGGCCCTGGCGCATGAATCTGTGCAGCGGGACGACCTCGGACCACCAGGGGCCGAGAAAACCACAGTCTCATGGGGCCGGACTGTCAGGGTCAGGGAAAAATCGATTATATATCTGGTGATATCTCGGGTACTATTAGAGATAGCGCGATAAATCAAAGTGCATTGTCTGCAGGAGGCCCTGGCGCATGAATCTGGGCAGTGGGAACGACGTCGGACCACCAGGGGCGTAGAAAACCACAGTCTAATGGGGCCGGACACTCAGGGTCAGGGGAAAATCCAATATATATCTGGTGATATCTCGGGTGCTATTATAGATAGCGCAAGCAAACAAAGTGAATTATCTGCAGCAGGCCCTGGCGCATGCCTCTGTGCAGCGGGAACAACCTCGGACCACCAGGGGCCGAGAAAACCACCGTCTCATGGGGCCGGACACTCAGGGTCAGGGAAAAATCCAGCATATATCTGGTGATATCTCGGGTGCTATTACAGATAGCGCAATAAATCAAAGTGCATTGTCTGTAGGAGGCCCTGGCGCATGAATCTGTGCAGCGGGATCGACCTTGGACCACCAGGGGCCGAGAAAACCACCGTCTCATGGGGCCGGACACTCTGGGTCAGGGAAAAATCCAATATATATCTGGTGCTTTCTCGGGTGCTATTACAGATAGCGCAATAAACCAAAGTGAATTATCTGCAGGAGGCCCTGGCGCATGAATCTGTGCAGCGGGAACGACCTCGAACCACCATGGGCCGAGAAAACCACCGTCTCATGGGGCCGGACACTCAGGGTCAGTGTAAAATCCAATATATATCTGGTGATATCTCGGGTGCTATTACAGATAGAGCAATAAATCACGGTGCATTGTCTGTACGAGGCCCTGGCGCATGAATCTGTGCAGCGGGAACGACCACGGACCACCAGGGGCCGAGAAAAAAACAGTCTCATGGGGCCGGTCAGTCAGGGTCAGGGAAAAATCCAATATATATCTGGTGATATCTCGGGTGCTATTAGAGATAGCGCAATAAATCACAGTGAATTATCTGCAGGAGGCCCTGGCGCATGAATCTGGCCAGCGGGAAAGACCTCGAACCACCAGGGGCCGAGAAAATTACAGATTTTCGGTATCCGTCACCCAATGTCATGTAAAAATCCAGTATATATCTGGTGATATCTCGGGTTCTATTACAGATAGCGCGATAAATCAGAGTGCATTGTCTGCAGGAGGCCCTGGCGCATGATTCTGTGAAGCAGGAACAACCTCGGCCCTCCAGGGGCCGAGAAACTTACAGATTTTCGGTGTCCGTCACCAAAACTCATGCAAAAATCCAGTATATATATGGTGCTTTCTCGGGTGCTATTACAGATAGCGCAATAAACCAAAGTGAATTATCTGCAGGAGGCCCTGGCGCATGAATCTGTGCAGCGGGAACGACGTCGGACCACCAGGGGCCGAGAAAACCACCGTCTCATGGGGCCGGACACTCAAGGTCAGGGAAAAATCCAATATATATCTGGTGATATCTCGGGTGCTATTACAGATAGCGCAATAAATGAAAGTGCGTTGTCTGTAGGAGTCCCTGCCGCATGTATCTGTGCAGCGGGAGCGACCTCGGAACACCAGGGGCCGAGAAAATTACAGATTTTCGGTATCCGTCACCCAATGTCATGTAAAAATCCAGCATATAATTGGTGATATCTCGGGTTCTATTAAAGATAGCGCAATAAATCAAAGTGCGTTGTCTGCAGGAGGCCCGGGCGCATGAATCTGGGCAGCGGGAACGACCTCGGACCACCAGGGGCCGAGAAAACCACCGTCTCATGGGGCCGGACACTCAGCGTCAGGGAAAAATCCAATATATATCTGGTGATATCTCGGGTGCTATTACAGATAGCGCAAGAAACCAAAGTGAATTATCTGCAGGAGGCCCTGGGGCATGCATCTGTGCAGCGGGAACGACCTCGGACCACCAGGTGCCGAGAAAACCACCGTCTCATGGGGCCAGACACTCAGCGTCAGGGAAAAATCCATTATATATCTGGTGATATCTCGGGTACTATTAGAGATAGCGCGATAAATCAAAGTGCATTGTCTGCAGGTAGCCCTGGCGCATGATTCTGTGCAGCGGGAACGACCTCGGACCACCAGGGGCCGAGAAAACCGCCGTCTCATGGGGCCGGACACTCAAGGTCAGGGAAAAATCCAATATATATCTGGTGATATCTCGGGTGCTATTACAGATAGCGCAATAAATCAAAGTGCGTTGTCTGTAGGAGTCCCTGCCGCATGAATCTGTGCAGCGGGAACGACCCCGGACCACCAGGGGCAGAGAAAATTACAGATTTTCGGTATCCGTCACCCAATGTCATGTAAAAATCCAGCATATAATTGGTGATATCTCGGGTTCTATTACAGATAGCGCGATAAATCAAAGTGCATTGTCTGCAGGAGGCCCTGGCGCATGAATCTGGGCAGCGGGAACGACCTCGGACCACCAGGGGCCGAGAAAACCACCGTCTCATGGGGCCGGACACTCAGGGTCAGGGAAAAATCCAAAATATATCTGGTGCTTTCTTGGGTGCTATTACAGATAGCGTGATAAATCAAAGTGCATTGTCTTTAGGAGGCCCTGGCGCATGAATCTGTGCAGCGGGAACGACCACGGACCACCAGGGGCCAAGAAAACCACCGACACATGGGGCCGGACACTCAGGGTCAGGGAAAAATCCAATATATATCTGGTGATATCTCGGGTGCTATTAGAGATAGCTCAATAAATCAAAATGAATTATCTGCAGGGGGCCCTGGCGCATGAATCTGTGCAGCCGGTTCGACCTCGGACTACGAGGGACCGAGAAAACCATCGACACATGGGGCCGGACACTCAGGGTCAGGGAAAAATCCAATATATATCTGGTGATATCTCGGGTGCTATTAGAGATAGCTCAATAAATGAAAATGAATTATCTGCAGGGGGCCCTGGCGCATGAATCTGTGCAGCGGGATCGACCTCGGACCACGAGGGACCGAGAAAACCATCGACACATGGAGCCGGACTGTCAGGGTCAAGGAGAAATCCAATATATATCTGGTGATATCTCGGCTGCTATTACAGATAGCGCAATAAATCAAAGTGCATTGTCTGCGGGAGGCCCTAGCGCATGAATCTGTGCAGCGGGAACGACCTCGGACCCCCAGGGGCCGAGAAACTCACCGTCTCATGGGGTCGGACAATCAGGGTCAGGGAAAAATCCAATATATATCTGGTGATATCTCGGGTGCTATTAGAGATAGCGCAATAAATCAAAGTGCAATGTCTGTAGGAGGCACTGGCGAATGAATCTGTGCAGCGGGAACGACCTCGGACCACCAGGGGCCGAGAAAATTAAAGATATTCGGAATCCGTCACACAAGGTCATATAAAAATCCAGCATATATCTGGTGATATCTCGGGTGCTATTACAGATAGCGCAGTAAATCAAAGTGTATTGTCTGTAGGAGGCCCTGGCGCATGAATCTGTGCAGCGGGAACGACCTCGGACCACCAGGGGTCGAGAAAATCACCGTCTCATGAGGTCGGACTGTCAGGGTCAGGGACAAATCCAATATATATCTGGTGATATCTCGGGTGCTAATAGAGATAGCGCAATAAACCCAAGTGCATTGTCTGCAAGTGGCCCTGGCGCATGAATCTGTGCAGCAGGAACGACCTCGGACCACCAGGGGCCGAGAAAACTACCGTCTCATGGGGCCGGACACTCAGGGTCATGGAAAAATCCAATATATATCTGGTGATATCTCGGGTGCTAATAGAGATAGCGCAATAAACCCAAGTGCATTGTCTGCAAGTGGCCCTGGCGCATGAATCTGTGCAGCAGGAACGACCTCGGACCACCAGGGGCCGAGAAAACCACCGTCTCATGGGTTCGGACACTCAGGGTCAGCGAAAAATCCAATACATATCTGGTGATATCTCGGGTGCAATTACAGATAGCGCAATAAATCAAAGTGAATTGTCTGCGGGAGGCCCTAGCGCATGAATCTGTGCAGCGGGAACGACCTCGGACCCCCAGGGGCCGAGAAACTCACCGTCTCATGGGGTCGGACAATCAGGGTCAGGGAAAAATCCAATATATATCTGGTGATATCTCGGGTGCTATTAGAGATAGCGCAATAAATCAAAGTGCAATGTCTGTAGGAGGCACTGGCGAATGAATCTGTGCAGCGGGATCGACCTCGGACCACCAGGGGCCGAGAAAATTACAGATATTCGGAATCCGTCACACAAGGTCATATAAAAATCCAGCATATATCTGGTGATATCTCGGGTGCTATTAGAGATAGCGCAATAAACCCAAGTGCATTGTCTGCAAGTGGCCCTGGCGCATGAATCTGTGCAGCGGGAACGACCTCGGACCCCCAGGGGCCGAGAAACTCACCGTCTCATGGGGTCGGACATTCAGGGTCAGGGAAAAATCCAATATATATCTGGTGATATCTCGGGTGCTATTAGAGATAGCGCAATAAATCAAAGTGCAATGTCTGTAGGAGGCACTGGCGAATGAATCTGTGCAGCGGGAACGACCTCGGACCACCAGGGGCCAAGAAAACCACCGACACATGGGGCCGGACACTCAGGGTCAGGGAAAAATCCAGCATATATCTGGTGATATCTCGGGTGCTATTACAGATAGCGCAATAAATCAAAGTGCATTGTCTGCAGGAGGCCCTAGCGCATGAATCTGTGCAGCGGGAACGACCTCGGACCCCCAGGGGCCGAGAAACTCACCGTCTCATGGGGTCGGACATTCAGGGTCAGGGAAAAATCCAATATATATCTGGTGATATATCGGGTTCTTTTACAGATAGCCCAATAAATCAAAGTGCGTTGTCTGTAGGAGTCCCTGCCGCATGTATCTGTGCAGCGGGAGCGACCTCGGACCACCAGGGGCCGAGAAAATTACAGATTTTCGGTATCCGTCACCCAATGTCATGTAAAAATCCAGCATATAATTGGTGATATCTCGGGTTCTATTAAAGATAGCGCAATAAATCAAAGTGCGTTGTCTGCAGGAGGCCCGGGCGCATGAATCTGGGCAGCGGGAACGACCTCGGACCACCGTCTCATGGGGCCGGACACTCAGCGTCAGGGAAAAATCCAATATATATCTGGTGATATCTCGGGTGCTATTACAGATAGCGCAAGAAACCAAAGTGAATTATCTGCAGGAGGCCCTGGGGCATGCATCTGTGCAGCGGGAACGACCTCGGACCACCAGGTGCCGAGAAAACCACCGTCTCATGGGGCCGGACACTCAGCGTCAGGGAAAAATCCATTATATATCTGGTGATATCTCGGGTACTATTAGAGATAGCGCGATAAATCAAAGTGCATTGTCTGCAGGTAGCCCTGGCGCATGATTCTGTGCAGCGGGAACGACCTCGGACCACCAGGGGCCGAGAAAACCGCCGTCTCATGGGGCCGGACACTCAAGGTCAGGGAAAAATCCAGCATATATCTGGTGATATCTCGGGTTCTATTACAGATAGCGCGATAAATCAAAGTGCATTGTCTGCAGGAGGCCCCGGCGCATGAATCTGTGCAGCGAGAACGACCTCGGACAACCAGGGGCCGAGAAAACCATCGTCTCATGGGGCCGGACACTCAGGGTCAGGGGAAAATCCCATATATATCTGGTGATATCTCCGGTGCTATTAAAGATAGCGCAATAAACCAAAGTGAATTATCTGCAGGAGGCCCTGGCGCATGAATCTGTGCAGCGGGAACGACCTCGGACCACCAGGGGCCGAGAAAATTACAGATATTCGGTATCCGTCACCCAATGTCATGTAAAAATCCAGTATATATCTGGTGATATCTCAGGTTCTATTACAGATAGCGCGATAAATCAGAGTGCATTGTCTGCAGGAGGCCCTGGCGCATGATTCTGTGAAGCAGGAACGACCTCGGCCCTCCAGGGGCCGAGAAACTTACAGATTTTCGGTGTCCGTCACCAAAACTCATGCAAAAATCCAGTATATATATCGTGCTTTCTCGGGTGCTATTACAGATAGCGCAATAAACCAAAGTGAATTATCTGCAGGAGGCCCTGGCGCATGAATCTGTGCAGCGGGAACGACCCCGGACCACCAGGGGCAGAGAAAATTACAGATTTTCGGTATCCGTCACCCAATGTCATGTAATAATCCAGCATATAATTGGTGATATCTCGGGTGCTATTAGAGATAGCGCAATAAACCAAAGTGAATTATCTGCAGGAGGCCCTGGCGCATGAATCTGTGCAGCGGGACGACCTCGGACCACCAGGGGCCGAGAAAACCACAGTCTCATGGGGCCGGACTGTCAGGGTCAGGGAAAAATCCATTATATATCTGGTGATATCTCGGGTGCTATTATAGATAACGCAATAAAACAAAGTGAATTATCTGCAGGAGGCCCTGGTGCATGCCTCTGTGCAGCGGGAACGACCTCGGACCACCAGGGGCCGAGAAAACCACCGTCTCATGGGGCCGGACACTCAGGGTCAGGGAAAAATCCAGCATATATCTGGTGATATCTCGGGTTCTATTACAGATAGCGCGATAAATCAAAGTGCGTTGTCTGTAGGAGTCCCTGCCGCATGTATCTGTGCAGCGGGAGCGACCTCGGACCACCAGGGGCCGAGAAAATTACAGATTTTCGGTATCCGTCACCCAATGTCATGTAAAAATCCAGCATATAATTGGTGATATCTCGGGTTCTATTACAGATAGCGCGATAAATCAAAGTGCATTGTCTGCAGGAGGCCCTGGCGCCTGAATCTGGGCAGTGGGAACGACCTCGGACCACCAGGGGCGGAGAAAACCACAGTCTAATGGGGCCGGACACTCAGGGTCAGGGGAAAATCCAATATATATCTGGTGATATCTCGGGTGCTATTATAGATAGCGCAATAAAACAAAGTGAATTATCTGCAGGAGGCCCTGGTGCATGCCTCTGTGCAGCGGGAACGACCTCGGACCACCAGGGGCCGAGAAAACCACCGTCTCATGGGGCCGGACACTCAGGGTCAGGGAAAAATCCAGCATATATCTGGTGATATCTCGGGTTCTATTACAGATAGCGCGATAAATCAAAGTGCATTGTCTGCAGGAGGCCCCGGCGCATGAATCTGTGCAGCGAGAACGACCTCGGACAACCAGGGGCCGAGAAAACCATCGTCTCATGGGGCCGGACACTCAGGGTCAGGGAAAAATCCAATATATATCTGGTGCTTTCTTGGGTGCTACTACAGATAGCGAGATAAATCAAAGTGCATTGCCTGTAGGAGGCCCGGGCGCATGAATCTGTGCAGCGGGAACGACCTCGGACCACCAGGGGCCGAGAAAACCACAGTCTCATGGGGCCGGACACTCAGCGTCAGGGAAAAATCCAATATATATCTGGTGATATCTCGGGTGCTATTACAGATAGCGCAAGAAACCAAAGTGAATTATCTGCAGGAGGCCCTGGGGCATGCATCTGTGCAGCGGGAACGACCTCGGACCACCAGGTGCCGAGAAAACCACCGTCTCATGGTGCCGGACACTCAGCGTCACGGAAAAATCCATTATATATCTGGTGATATCTCGGGTACTATTAGAGATAGCGCGATAAATCAAAGTGCATTGTCTGCAGGTAGCCCTGGCGCATGATTCTGTGCAGCGGGAACGACCTCGGACCACCAGGGGCCGAGAAAACCGCCGTCTCATGGGGCCGGACACTCAAGGTCAGGGAAAAATCCAATATATAACTGGTGATATCTCGGGTGCTATTACAGATAGCGCAATAAATCAAAGTGCGTTGTCTGTAGGAGTCCCTGCCGCATGAATCTGTGCAGCGGGAACGACCCTGGACCACCAGGGGCAGAGAAAATTACAGATTTTCGGTATCCGTCACCCAATGTCATGTAAAAATCCAGCATATAATTGGTGATATCTCGGGTGCTATTAGAGATAGCGCAATAAACCAAAGTGAATTATCTGCAGGTGGCCCTGGCGCATGAATCTGTGCAGCGGGAACGACCTCGGACCACCAGAGGCCGAGAAAACCACCGTCTCATGGGGCCGGACACTCAGGGTCAGGGAAAAATCCAATATACATCTGGTGATATCTCGGGTGCTATTACAGATAGCGCAATAAACCAAAGTGAATTATCTGCAGGAGGCCCTGGCGCATGAATCTGTGCAGCGGGACGACCTCGGACCACCAGGGGCCGGGAAAACCACAGTCTCATGGGGCCGGACTGTCAGGGTCAGGGAAAAATCCATTATATATCTGGTGATATCTCGGGTACTATTAGAGATAGCGCGATAAATCAAAGTGCAATGTCTGTAGGAGGCACTGGCGAATGAATCTGTGCAGCGGGAACGACCTCGGACCACCAGGGGCCAAGAAAACCACCGACACATGGGGCCGGACACTCAGGGTCAGGGAAAAATCCAATATATATCTGGTGATATCTCGGGTGCTATTAGAGATAGCTCAATAAATCAAAATGAATTATCTGCAGGGGGCCCTGGCGCATGAATCTGTGCAGCCGGTTCGACCTCGGACTACGAGGGACCGAGAAAACCATCGACACATGGGGCCGGACACTCAGGGTCAGGGAAAAATCCAATATATATCTGGTGATATCTCGGGTGCTATTAGAGATAGCTCAATAAATGAAAATGAATTATCTGCAGGGGGCCCTGGCGCATGAATCTGTGCAGCGGGATCGACCTCGGACCACGAGGGACCGAGAAAACCATCGACACATGGAGCCGGACTGTCAGGGTCAAGGAGAAATCCAATATATATCTGGTGATATCTCGGGTGCTATTACAGATAGCGCAATAAATCCAAGTGTATTGTCTGTAGGAGGCCCTGGCGCATGAATCTGTGCAGCGGGAACGACCTCGGACCACCAGGGGTCGAGAAAATCACCGTCTCATGAGGCCGGACTGTCAGGGTCAGGGACAAATCCAATATATATCTGGTGATATCTCGGGTGCTAATAGAGATAGCGCAATAAACCCAAGTGCATTGTCTGCAAGTGGCCCTGGCGCATGAATCTGTGCAGCAGGAACGACCTCGGACCACCAGGGGCCGAGAAAACTACCGTCTCATGGGGCCGGACACTCAGGGTCATGGAAAAATCCAATATATATCTGGTGATATCTCGGGTGCTATTAGAGATAGCGCAATAAACCCAAGCGCATTGTCTGCAAGAGGCCCTGGCCCATGAATATGTGTAGCGGGAACGACCTCGGATCACCAGGGGCCGAGAAAACCACCGTCTCATGGGTTCGGACACTCAGGGTCAGCGAAAAATCCAATATATATCTGGTGATATCTCGGGTGCAATTACAGATAGCGCAATAAATCAAAGTGAATTGTCTGCGGGAGGCCCTAGCGCATGAATCTGTGCAGCGGGAACGACCTCGGACCCCCAGGGGCCGAGAAACTCACCGTCTCATGGGGTCGGACAATCAGGGTCAGGGAAAAATCCAATATATATCTGGTGATATCTCGGGTGCTATTAGAGATAGCGCAATAAATCAAAGTGCAATATCTGTAGGAGGCACTGGCGAATGAATCTGTGCAGCGGGAACGACCTCGAACCACCAGGGGCCAAGAAAACCACCGACACATGGGGCCGGACAATCAGGGTCAGGGAAAAATCCAATATATATCTGGTGATATCTCGGGTGCTATTAGAGATAGCGCAATAAACCCAAGCGCATTGTCTGCAAGAGGCCCTGGCGCATGAATATGTGCAGCGGGAACGACCTCGGACCACCAGGGGCCGAGAAAACCACCGTCTCATGGGGTCGGACACTCAGGGTCAGCGAAAAATCCAATATATATCTGGTGATATCTCGGGTGCTATTAGAGATAGCGCCATAAATCAAAGTGCATTGTCTGTAGGAGGCCCTGGCGCATGAATCTCTGCAGCAGGATCGACCTCGGACCACCAGGGGCCGAGAAAACCACCGTCTCATGGGGCCGGACACTCAGGGTCAGGGAAAAATCCAATATATATCTGGCGATATCTCGGGTGCTATTACAGATAGCGCAATAAATCAAAGTGCATTGTCTGTAGGAGGCCCTGGAGCATGAATCTGGGCAGCGGGAACGACCTCGGAACACCAGGGGCCGAGAAAACCACCGTCTCATGGGGCCGGACACTCAATGTCAGGGGAATATCCAATATATATCTGGTGATATCTCGGGTGCTATTAGAGACAGCGCAATAAACCAAAGTGAATTATCTGCAGGAGGCCTTGGCGCATGCATCTGTTCAGCGGGAACGACCTCGGACCACCAGGGGCAGAGAAAATTACAGATTTTCGGTATCCGTCACCCAATGTCATGTAATAATCCAGCATATAATTGGTGATATCTCGGGTGCTATTAGAGATAGCGCAATAAACCAAAGTGAATTATCTGCAGGAGGCCCTGGCGCATGAATCTGTGCAGCGGGACGACCTCGGACCACCAGGGGCCGAGAAAACCACAGTCTCATGGGGCCGGACTGTCAGGGTCAGGGAAAAATCCATTATATATCTGGTGATATCTCGGGTGCTATTATAGATAGCGCAATAAAACAAAGTGAATTATCTGCAGGAGGCCCTGGTGCATGCCTCTGTGCAGCGGGAACGACCTCGGACCACCAGGGGCCGAGAAAACCACCGTCTCATGGGGCCGGACACTCAGGGTCAGGGAAAAATCCAGCATATATCTGGTGATATCTCGGGTTCTATTACAGATAGCGCGATAAATCAAAGTGCACTGTCTGCAGGAGGCCCCGGCGCATGAATCTGTGCAGCGAGAACGACCTCGGACAACCAGGGGCCGAGAAAACCATCGTCTCATGGGGCCGGACACTCAGGGTCAGGGAAAAATCCAATATATATCTGGTGCTTTCTTGGGTGCTATTACAGATAGCGCGATAAATCAAAGTGCATTGCCTGTAGGAGGCCCTGCCGAATGAATCTGTGCAGCGGGAACGACCTCGGACCACCAGGGGCCGAGAAAACCACAGTCTCATGGGGCCGGACACTCAGCGTCAGGGAAAAATCCAATATATATATCTGGTGATATCTCGGGTGCTATTACAGATAGCGCAATAAATCAAAGTGCGTTGTCTGTAGGAGACCCTGGCGCATGAATCTGTGCAGCGGGAACGACCTCGTACCACCAGGGGCCGAGAAAACCACCGTCTCATGGGGCCGGACACTCAGGGTCAGGGAAAAATCCAATATATATCTGGTGCTTTCTCGGGTGCTATTACAGATAGCGCAATAAATGAAAGTGCGTTGTCTGTAGGAGGCCCTGCCGCATGTATCTGTGCAGCGGGAGCGACCTCGGACCACCAGGGGCCGAGAAAATTACAGGTTTTCGGTATCCGTCACCCAATGTCATGTAAAAATCCAGCATATAATTGGTGATATCTCGGGTTCTATTACAGATAGCGCGATAAATCAAAGTGCATTGTCTGCAGGAGGCCCTGGCGCCTGAATCTGGGCAGTGGGAAAGACCTCGGACCACCAGGGGCGGAGAAAACCACAGTCTAATGGGGCCGGACACTCAGGGTCAGGGGAAAATCCAATATATATCTGGTGATATCTCGGGTGCTATTATAGATAGCGCAATAAAACAAAGTGAATTATCTGCAGGAGGCCCTGGTGCATGCCTCTGTGCAGCGGGAACGACCTCGGACCACCAGGGGCCGAGAAAACCACCGTCTCATGGGGCCGGACACTCAGGGTCAGGGAAAAATCCAGCATATATCTGGTGATATCTCGGGTTCTATTACAGATAGCGCGATAAATCAAAGTGCATTGTCTGCAGGAGGCCCCGGCGCATGAATCTGTGCAGCGAGAACGACCTCGGACAACCAGGGGCCGAGAAAACCATCGTCTCATGGGGCCGGACACTCAGGGTCAGGGAAAAATCCAATATATATCTGGTGCTTTCTTGGGTGCTACTACAGATAGCGAGATAAATCAAAGTGCATTGCCTGTAGGAGGCCCTGCCGAATGAATCTGTGCAGCGGGAACGACCTCGGACCACCAGGGGCCGAGAAAACCACAGTCTCATGGGGCCGGACACTCAGCGTCAGGGAAAAATCCAATATATATCTGGTGATATCTCGGGTGCTATTACAGATAGCGCAATAAATCAAAGTGCGTTGTCTGTAGGAGTCCCTGCCGCATGAATCTGTGCAGCGGGAACGACCTCGGACCACCAGGGGCCGAGAAAATTACAGATATTCGGAATCCGTCACCCAAGGTCATGTAAAAATCCAGCATATATCTGGTGATATATCGGGTTCTTTTACAGATAGCCCAATAAATCAAAGTGCGTTGTCTGTAGGAGTCCCTGCCGCATGTATCTGTGCAGCGGGAGCGACCTCGGACCACCAGGGGCCGAGAAAATTACAGATTTTCGGTATCCGTCACCCAATGTCATGTAAAAATCCAGCATATAATTGGTGATATCTCGGGTTCTATTAAAGATAGCGCAATAAATCAAAGTGCGTTGTCTGCAGGAGGCCCGGGCGCATGAATCTGGGCAGCGGGAACGACCTCGGACCACCAGGGGCCGAGAAAACCACCGTCTCATGGGGCCGGACACTCAGCGTCAGGGAAAAATCCAATATATATCTGGTGATATCTCGGGTGCTATTACAGATAGCGCAAGAAACCAAAGTGAATTATCTGCAGGAGGCCCTGGGGCATGCATCTGTGCAGCGGGAACGACCTCGGACCACCAGGTGCCGAGAAAACCACCGTCTCATGGGGCCGGACACTCAGCGTCACGGAAAAATCCATTATATATCTGGTGATATCTCGGGTACTATTACAGATAGCGCGATAAATCAAAGTGCATTGTCTGCAGGTAGCCCTGGCGCATGATTCTGTGCAGCGGGAACGACCCCGGACCACCAGGGGCAGAGAAAATTACAGATTTTCGGTATCCGTCACCCAATGTCATGTAAAAATCCAGCATATAATTGGTGATATCTCGGGTGCTATTAGAGATAGCGCAATAAACCAAAGTGAATTATCTGCAGGAGGCCCTGGCGCATGAATCTGTGCAGCGGGAACGACCTCGGACCACCAGAGGCCGAGAAAACCACCGTCTCATGGGGCCGGACACTCAGGGTCAGGGAAAAATCCAATATACATCTGGTGATATCTCGGGTGCTATTACAGATAGCGCAATAAACCAAAGTGAATTATCTGCAGGAGGCCCTGGCGCATGAATCTGTGCAGCGGGACGACCTCGGACCACCAGGGGCCGAGAAAACCACAGTCTCATGGGGCCGGACTGTCAGGGTCAGGGAAAAATCCATTATATATCTGGTGATATCTCGGGTACTATTAGAGATAGCGCGATAAATCAAAGTGCGTTGTCTGTAGGAGACCCTGCCGCATGAATCTGTGCAGCGGGAACGACCTCGGACCACCAGGGGCCGAGAAAATTACAGATTTTCGGTATCCGTCACCCAATGTCATGTAAAAATCCAGCATATAATTGGTGATATCTCGGGTTCTATTACAGATAGCGCGATAAATCAAAGTGCATTGTCTGCAGGAGGCCCTGGCGCATGAATCTGGGCAGCGGGAACGACCTCGGACCACCAGGGGCCGAGAAAACCACCGTCTCATGGGGCCGGACACTCAGGGTCAGGGAAAAATCCAAAATATATCTGGTGCTTTCTTGGGTGCTATTACAGATAGCGTGATAAATCAAAGTGCATTGTCTTTAGGAGGCCCTGGCGCATGAATCTGTGTAGCGGGAACGACCTCGGACCACCAGGGGCCAAGAAAACCACCGACACATGGGGCCGGACACTCAGGGTCAGGGAAAAATCCAATATATATCTGGTGATATCTCGGGTGCTATTAGAGATAGCTCAATAAATCAAAATGAATTATCTGCAGGGGGCCCTGGCGCATGAATCTGTGCAGCCGGTTCGACCTCGGACTACGAGGGACCGAGAAAACCATCGACACATGGGGCCGGACACTCAGGGTCAGGGAAAAATCCAATATATATCTGGTGATATCTCGGGTGCTATTAGAGATAGCTCAATAAATGAAAATGAATTATCTGCAGGGGGCCCTGGCGCATGAATCTGTGCAGCGGGATCGACCTCGGACCACGAGGGACCGAGAAACTCACCGTCTCATGGGGTCGGACAATCAGGGTCAGGGAAAAATCCAATATATATCTGGTGATATCTCGGGTGCTATTAGAGATAGCGCAATAAATCAAAGTGCAATGTCTGTAGGAGGCACTGGCGAATGAATCTGTGCAGCGGGAACGACCTCGGACCACCAGGGGCCGAGAAAATTACAGATATTCGGAATCCGTCACACAAGGTCATATAAAAATCCAGCATATATCTGGTGATATCTCGGGTGCTATTACAGATAGCGCAGTAAATCAAAGTGTATTGTCTGTAGGAGGCCCTGGCGCATGAATCTGTGCAGCGGGAACGACCTCGGACCACCAGGGGTCGAGAAAATCACCGTCTCATGAGGCCGGACTGTCAGGGTCAGGGACAAATCCAATATATATCTGGTGATATCTCGGGTGCTAATAGAGATAGCGCAATAAACCCAAGTGCATTGTCTGCAAGTGGCCCTGGCGCATGAATCTGTGCAGCAGGAACGACCTCGGACCACCAGGGGCCGAGAAAACTACCGTCTCATGGGGCCGGACACTCAGGGTCATGGAAAAATCCAATATATATCTGGTGATATCTCGGGTGCTATTAGAGATAGCGCAATAAACCCAAGCGCATTGTCTGCAAGAGGCCCTGGCCCATGAATATGTGTAGCGGGAACGACCTCGGATCACCAGGGGCCGAGAAAACCACCGTCTCATGGGTTCGGACACTCAGGGTCAGCGAAAAATCCAATATATATCTGGTGATATCTCGGGTGCAATTACAGATAAGGCAATAAATCAAAGTGCATTGTCTGCGGGAGGCCCTAGCGCATGAATCTGTGCAGCGGGAACGACCTCGGACCCCCAGGGGCCGAGAAACTCACCGTCTCATGGGGTCGGACAATCAGGGTCAGGGAAAAATCCAATATATATCTGGTGATATCTCGGGTGCTATTAGAGATAGCGCAATAAATCAAAGTGCAATGTCTGTAGGAGGCACTGGCGAATGAATCTGTGCAGCGGGAACGACCTCGGACCACCAGGGGCCGAGAAAATTACAGATATTCGGAATCCGTCACACAAGGTCATATAAAAATCCAGCATATATCTGGTGATATCTCGGGTGCTATTAGAGATAGCGCAATAAACCCAAGTGCATTGTCTGCAAGTGGCCCTGGCGCATGAATCTGTGCAGCGGGAACGACCTCGGACCCCCATGGGCCGAGAAACTCACCGTCTCATGGGGTCGGACATTCAGGGTCAGGGAAAAATCCAATATATATCTGGTGATATCTCGGGTGCTATTAGAGATAGCGCAATAAATCAAAGTGCAATGTCTGTAGGAGGCACTGGCGAATGAATCTGTGCAGCGGGAACGACCTCGGACCACCAGGGGCCAAGAAAACCACCGACACATGGGGCCGGACACTCAGGGTCAGGGAAAAATCCAGCATATATCTGGTGATATCTCGGGTGCTATTACAGATAGCGCAATAAATCAAAGTGCATTGTCTGCAGGAGGCCCTAGCGCATGAATCTGTGCAGCGGGAACGACCTCGGACCCCCAGGGGCCGAGAAACTCACCGTCTCATGGGGTCGGACATTCAGGGTCAGGGAAAAATCCAATATATATCTGGTGATATCTCGGGTGCTATTAGAGATAGCGCAATAAATCAAAGTGCAATGTCTGTACGAGGCACTGGCGAATGAATCTGTGCAGCGGGAACGACCTCGGACCACCAGGGGCCAAGAAAACCACCGACACATGGGGCCGGACACTCAGGGTCAGGGAAAAATCCAATATATATCTGGTGATATCTCGGGTGCTATTAGAGATAGCTCAATAAATCAAAGTGCGTTGTCTGTAGGAGACCCTGCCGCATGAATCTGTGCAGCGGGAACGACCTCGGACCACCAGGGGCCGAGAAAATTACAGATATTCGGAATCCGTCACCCAAGGTCATGTAAAAATCCAGCATATATCTGGTGATATATCGGGTTCTTTTACAGATAGCCCAATAAATCAAAGTGCGTTGTCTGTAGGAGTCCCTGCCGCATGTATCTGTGCAGCGGGAGCGACCTCGGACCACCAGGGGCCGAGAAAATTACAGATTTTCGGTATCCGTCACCCAATGTCATGTAAAAATCCAGCATATAATTGGTGATATCTCGGGTTCTATTAAAGATAGCGCAATAAATCAAAGTGGTTTGTCTGCAGGAGGCCCGGGCGCATGAATCTGGGCAGCGGGAACGACCTCGGACCACCAGGGGCCGAGAAAACCACCGTCTCATGGGGCCGGACACTCAGCGTCAGGGAAAAATCCAATATATATCTGGTGATATCTCGGGTGCTATTACAGATAGCGCAAGAACCCAAAGTGAATTATCTGCAGGAGGCTCTGGGGCATGCATCTGTGCAGCGGGAACGACCTCGGACCACCAGGTGCCGAGAAAACCACCGTCTCATGGGGCCGGACACTCAGCGTCAGGGAAAAATCCATTATATATCTGGTGATATCTCGGGTACTATTAGAGATAGCGCGATAAATCAAAGTGCATTGTCTGCAGGTAGCCCTGGCGCATGATTCTGTGCAGCGGGAACGACCTCGGCCCTCCAGGGGCCGAGAAACTTACAGATTTTCGGTGTCCGTCACCAAAACTCATGCAAAAATCCAGTATATATATCGTGCTTTCTCGGGTGCTATTACAGATAGCGCAATAAACCAAAGTGAATTATCTGCAGGAGGCCCTGGCGCATGAATCTGTGCAGCGGGAACGACCCCGGACCACCAGGGGCAGAGAAAATTACAGATTTTCGGTATCCGTCACCCAATGTCATGTAATAATCCAGCATATAATTGGTGATATCTCGGGTGCTATTAGAGATAGCGCAATAAACCAAAGTGAATTATCTGCAGGAGGCCCTGGCGCATGAATCTGTGCAGCGGGACGACCTCGGACCACCAGGGGCCGAGAAAACCACAGTCTCATGGGGCCGGACTGTCAGGGTCAGGGAAAAATCCATTATATATCTGGTGATATCTCAGGTGCTATTATAGATAGCGCAATAAAACAAAGTGAATTATCTGCAGGAGGCCCTGGTGCATGCCTCTGTGCAGCGGGAACGACCTCGGACCACCAGGGGCCGAGAAAACCACCGTCTCATGGGGCCGGACACTCAGGGTCAGGGAAAAATCCAGCATATATCTGGTGTTATCTCGGGTTCTATTACAGATAGCGCGATAAATCAAAGTGCATTGTCTGCAGGAGGCCCCGGCGCATGAATCTGTGCAGCGAGAACGACCTCGGACAACCAGGGGCCGAGAAAACCATCGTCTCATGGGGCCGGACACTCAGGGTCAGGGAAAAATCCAATATATATCTGGTGCTTTCTTGGGTGCTATTACAGATAGCGCGATAAATCAAAGTGCATTGCCTGTAGGAGGCCCTGCCGAATGAATCTGTGCAGCGGGAACGACCTCGGACCACCAGGGGCCGAGAAAGCCACAGTCTCATGGGGCCGGACACTCAGCGTCAGGGAAAAATCCAATATATATCTGGTGATATCTCGGGTGCTATTACAGATAGCGCAATAAATCAAAGTGCGTTGTCTGTAGGAGACCCTGCCGCATGAATCTGTGCAGCGGGAACGACCTCGGACCACCAGGGGCCGAGAAAACCACCGTCTCATGGGGCCGGACACTCAGGGTCAGGGAAAAATCCAATATATATCTGGTGCTTTCTCGGGTGCTATTACAGATAGCGCAATAAATGAAAGTGCGTTGTCTGTAGGAGTCCCTGCCGCATGTATCTGTGCAGCGGGAGCGACCTCGGACCACCAGGGGCCGAGAAAATTACAGATTTTCGGTATCCGTCACCCAATGTCATGTAAAAATCCAGCATATAATTGGTGATATCTCGGGTTCTATTACAGATAGCGCGATAAATCAAAGTGCATTGTCTGCAGGAGGCCCTGGCGCATGAATCTGTGCAGCGGGACGACCTCGGACCACCAGGGGCCGAGAAAACCACAGTCTCATGGGGCCGGACTGTCAGGGTCAGGGAAAAATCCATTATATATCTGGTGATATCTCGGGTGCTATTATAGATAGCGCAATAAAAGAAAGTGAATTATCTGCAGGAGGCCCTGGTGCATGCCTCTGTGCAGCGGGAACGACCTCGGACCACCAGGGGCCGAGAAAACCACCGTCTCATGGGGCCGGACACTCAGGGTCAGGGAAAAATCCAGCATATATCTGGTGATATCTCGGGTTCTATTACAGATAGCGCGATAAATCAAAGTGCATTGTCTGCAGGAGGCCCCGGCGCATGAATCTGTGCAGCGAGAACGACCTCGGACAACCAGGGGCCGAGAAAACCATCGTCTCATGGGGCCGGACACTCAGGGTCAGGGAAAAATCCAATATATATCTGGTGCTTTCTTGGGTGCTATTACAGATAGCGCGATAAATCAAAGTGCATTGCCTGTAGGAGGCCCTGCCGAATGAATCTGTGCAGCGGGAACGACCTCGGACCACCAGGGGCCGAGAAAACCACAGTCTCATGGGGCCGGACACTCAGCGTCAGGGAAAAATCCAATATATATCTGGTGATATCTCGGGTGCTATTACAGATAGCGCAATAAATCAAAGTGCGTTGTCTGTAGGAGACCCTGCCGCATGAATCTGTGCAGCGGGAACGACCTCGGACCACCAGGGGCCGAGAAAATTACAGATTTTCGGTATCCGTCACCCAATGTCATGTAAAAATCCAGCATATAATTGGTGATATCTCGGGTTCTATTAAAGATAGCGCAATAAATCAAAGTGCGTTGTCTGCAGGAGGCCCGGGCGCATGAATCTGGGCAGCGGGAACGACCTCGGACCACCAGGGGCCGAGAAAACCACCGTCTCATGGGGCCGGACACTCAGCGTCAGGGAAAAATCCAATATATATCTGGTGATATCTCGGGTGATATTACAGATAGCGCAAGAAACCAAAGTGAATTATCTGCAGGAGGCCCTGGGGCATGCATCTGTGCAGCGGGAACGACCTCGGACCACCAGGTGCCGAGAAAACCACCGTCTCATGGGGCCGGACACTCAGCGTCAGGGAAAAATCCATTATATATCTGGTGATATCTCGGGTACTATTAGAGATAGCGCGATAAATCAAAGTGCATTGTCTGCAGGTAGCCCTGGCGCATGATTCTGTGCAGCGGGAACGACCTCGGACCACCAGGGGCCGAGAAAACCGCCGTCTCATGGGGCCGGACACTCAAGGTCAGGGAAAAATCCAATATATATCTGGTGATATCTCGGGTGCTATTACAGATAGCGCAATAAATCAAAGTGCGTTGTCTGTAGGAGTCCCTGCCGCATGAATCTGTGCAGCGGGAACGACCCCGGACCACCAGGGGCAGAGAAAATTACAGATTTTCGGTATCCGTCACCCAATGTCATGTAAAAATCCAGCATATAATTGGTGATATCTCGGGTGCTATTAGAGATAGCGCAATAAACCAAAGTGAATTATCTGCAGGAGGCCCTGGCGCATGAATCTGTGCAGCGGGAACGACCTCGGACCACCAGAGGCCGAGAAAACCACCGTCTCATGGGGCCGGACACTCAGGGTCAGGGAAAAATCCAATATACATCTGGTGATATCTCGGGTGCTATTACAGATAGCGCAATAAACCAAAGTGAATTATCTGCAGGAGGCCCTGGCGCATGAATCTGTGCAGCGGGACGACCTCGGACCACCAGGGGCCGAGAAAACCACAGTCTCATGGGGCCGGACTGTCAGGGTCAGGGAAAAATCCATTATATATCTGGTGATATCTCGGGTACTATTAGAGATAGCGCGATAAATCAAAGTGCGTTGTCTGTAGGAGACCCTGCCGCATGAATCTGTGCAGCGGGAACGACCTCGGACCACCAGGGGCCGAGAAAATTACAGATTTTCGGTATCCGTCATCCAATGTCATGAAAAAATCCAGCATATAATTGGTGATATCTCGGGTTCTATTACAGATAGCGCGATAAATCAAAGTGCACTGTCTGCAGGAGGCCCTGGCGCATGAATCTGGGCAGCGGGAACGACCTCGGACCACCAGGGGCCGAGAAAACCAACTTCTCATGGGGCCGGACACTCAGGGTCAGGGAAAAATCCAAAATATATCTGGTGCTTTCTTGGGTGCTATTAGAGATAGCGCAATAAATAAAAGTGCAATGTCTGTAGGAGGCACTGGCGAATGAATCTGTGCAGCGGGAACGACCTCGGACCACCAGGGGCCGAGAAAATTACAGATATTCGGAATCCGTCACACAAGGTCATATAAAAATCCAGCATATATCTGGTGATATCTCGGGTGCTATTACAGATAGCGCAGTAAATCAAAGTGTATTGTCTGTAGGAGGCCCTGGCGCATGATTCTGTGCAGCGGGAACGACCTCGGACCACCAGGGGCCGAGAAAATCACCGTCTCATGAGGCCGGACTGTCAGGGTCAGGGACAAATCCAATATATATCTGGTGATATCTCGGGTGCTAATAGAGATAGCGCAATAAACCCAAGTGCATTGTCTGCAAGTGGCCCTGGCGCATGAATCTGTGCAGCAGGAACGACCTCGGACCACCAGGGGCCGAGAAAACTACCGTCTCATGGGGCCGGACACTCAGGGTCATGGAAAAATCCAATATATATCTGGTGATATCTCGGGTGCTATTAGAGATAGCGCAATAAACCCAAGCGCATTGTCTGCAAGAGGCCCTGGCCCATGAATATGTGTAGCGGGAACGACCTCGGATCACCAGGGGCCGAGAAAACCACCGTCTCATGGGTTCGGACACTCAGGGTCAGCGAAAAATCCAATATATATCTGGTGATATCTCGGGTGCAATTACAGATAGCGCAATAAATCAAAGTGCATTGTCTGCGGGAGGCCCTAGCGCATGAATCTGTGCAGCGGGAACGACCTCGGACCCCCAGGGGCCGAGAAACTCACCGTCTCATGGGGTCGGACAATCAGGGTCAGGGAAAAATCCAATATATATCTGGTGATATCTCGGGTGCTATTAGAGATAGCGCAATAAATCAAAGTGCAATGTCTGTAGGAGGCACTGGCGAATGAATCTGTGCAGCGGGAACGACCTCGGACCACCAGGGGCCGAGAAAATTACAGATATTCGGAATCCGTCACACAAGGTCATATAAAAATCCAGGATATATCTGGTGATATCTCGGGTGCTATTAGAGATAGCGCAATAAACCCAAGCGCATTGTCTGCAAGAGGCCCTGGCGCATGAATATGTGCAGCGGGAACGACCTCGGACCACCAGGGGCCGAGAAAACCACCGTCTCATGGGGTCGGACACTCAGGGTCAGCGAAAAATCCAATATATATCTGGTGATATCTCGGGTGCTATTAGAGATAGCGCCATAAATCAAAGTGCATTGTCTGTAGGAGGCCCTGGCGCATGAATCTCTGCAGCAGGATCGACCTCGGACCACCAGGGGCCGAGAAAACCACCGTCTCATGGGGCCGGACACTCAGGGTCAGGGAAAAATCCAATATATATCTGGCGATATCTCGGGTGCTATTACAGATAGCGCAATAAATCAAAGTGCATTGTCTGTAGGAGGCCCTGGAGCATGAATCTGGGCAGCGGGAACGACCTCGGAACACCAGGGGCCGAGAAAACCACCGTCTCATGGGGCCGGACACTCAATGTCAGGGGAATATCCAATATATATCTGGTGATATCTCGGGTGCTATTAGAGACAGCGCAATAAACCAAAGTGAATTATCTGCAGGAGGCCTTGGCGCATGCATCTGTTCAGCGGGAACGACCTCGGACCACCAGGTGCCGAGAAAACCACCGTCTCATGGGGCCGGACACTCAGGGTCAGGGAAAAATCCAATATATATCTGGTGATATCTCGGGTGCTATTAGAGATAGCGCAATAAACCCAAGTGCATTGTCTGCAAGTGGCCCTGGCGCATGAATCTGTGCAGCAGGAACGACCTCGGACCACCAGGGGCCGAGAAAACTACCGTCTCATGGGGCCGGACACTCAGGGTCATGGAAAAATCCAATATATATCTGGTGATATCTCGGGTGCTATTAGAGATAGCGCAATAAACCCAAGCGCATTGTCTGCAAGAGGCCCTGGCGCATGAATATGTGCAGCGGGAACGACCTCGGACCACCAGGGGCCGAGAAAACCACCGTCTCATGGGGTCGGACACTCAGGGTCAGCGAAAAATCCAATATATATCTGGTGATATCTCGGGTGCTATTAGAGATAGCGCCATAAATCAAAGTGCATTGTCTGTAGGAGGCCCTGGCGCCTGAATCTCTGCAGCTGGATCGACCTCGGACCACCAGGGGCCGAGAAAACCACCGTCTCATGGGGCCGGACACTCAGGGTCAGGGAAAAATCCAATATATATCTGGCGATATCTCGGGTGCTATTACAGATAGCGCAATAAATCAAAGTGCATTGTCTGTAGGAGGCCCTGGAGCATGAATCTGGGCAGCGGGAACGACCTCGGAACACCAGGGGCCGAGAAAACCACCGTCTCATGGGGCCGGACACTCAATGTCAGGGGAATATCCAATATATATCTGGTGATATCTCGGGTGCTATTAGAGACAGCGCAATAAACCAAAGTGAATTATCTGCAGGAGGCCTTGGCGCAGGCATCTGTTCAGCGGGAACGACCTCGGACCACCAGGTGCCGAGAAAACCACCGTCTCATGGGGCCGGACACTCAGGGTCAGGGAAAAATCCAATATATATCTGGTGATATCTCGGGTGCTATTAGAGATAGCGCAATAAATCAAAGTGCAGTGTCTGTAGGAGGCACTGGCGAATGAATCTGTGCAGCGGGAACGACCTCGGACCACCTGGGGCCGAGAAAATTACAGATATTCGGAATCCGTCACCCAAGGTCATATAAAAATCCAGCATATATCTGGTGATATCTCGGGTGCTATTAGAGATAGCGCAATAAACCCAAGTGCATTGTCTGCAAGTGGCCCTGGCGCATGAATCTGTGCAGCAGGAACGACCTCGGACCACCAGGGGCCGAGAAAACCACCGTCTCATGGGGTCGGACACTCAGGGTCAGCGAAAAATCCAATATATATCTGGTGATATCTCGGGTGCTATTAGAGATAGCGCAATAAATCAAAGTGCGTTGTGTGTAGGAGGCCCTGCCGCATGAATCTGTGCAGCGGGAACGACCTCGGACCACCAGGGGCCGAGAAAATTACAGATTTTCGGTATCCGTCACCCAATGTCAAGTAAAAATCCAGCATATAATTGGTGATATCTCGGGTTCTATTACAGATAGCGCGATAAATCAAAGTGCATTGTCTGCAGGAGGCCATGGCGCATGAATCTGGGCAGTGGGAACGACCTCGGACCACCAGGGGCGGAGAAAACCACAGTCTAATGGGGCCGGACACTCAGGGTCAGGGGAAAATCCAATATATATCTGGTGATATCTCGGGTGCTATTATAGATAGCGCAATAAATCAAAGTGCATTGTCTGCAGGAGGCCGTGGCGCATGAATCTGTGCAGCGGGAACGACGTCGGACAACCAGGGTCCGAGAAAACTACCGTCTCATGGGGCCGTACGTTCAGGGTCAGAGAAAAATCTAATATATATCTGGTGATATCTCGGGTGCTATTAGAGATAGCGCAATAAATCAAAGTGAATTATCTGCAGGGTGCCCTGGCGCATGAATCTGAGTAGCGGGATGGACCACTGACCACGAGGGACCGAGAAAACCATCGACAAATGGGGCCGGACTGTCAGGTCAGGGGAAAATCCAATATATATCTGGTGATATCTCGGGTGCTATTAGAGATAGCGCGATAAATCAAAGTGCATTGTCTGTAGGAGGCCCTGGCGCATGAATATGTGCAGCGGGAACGACCTCGGACCACCAGGGGCCGAGAAAATCACCGTCTCATGGGGCCGGACACTCTGGGTCAGGGAAAAATCCAATATATATCTGGTGATATCTCGGGTGCTATTAGAGGCAGCGCGATAAATCAAAGTGCATTGTCTGCGGGAGGCTCTGGCGCATGAATCTGTGCAGCGGGAACGACCTCGGACCACCAGGGGCCGAGAAAACCACCGTCTCATGGGGTCGGACACTCAGGGTCAGCGAAAAATCCATTACATATCTGGTGATATCTCGGGTGCTATTAGAGATAGCGCAATAAATCAAAGTGCATTGTCTGTAGGAGGCACTGGCGAATGAATCTGTGCAGCAGGATCGACCTCGGACCACCAGGGGCCGAGAAAACTACCGTCTCATGGGGCCGGACTGTCAGGGTCAGCGAAAAATCCAATATATATCTGGTGATATCTCGGGTGCTATTACAGATAGCGCAATAAATCAAAGTACATTGTCTGCAGAAGGCCCTGGCGCATGAGTCTGCGCAGCGGGAACGACCTCGGACCACGAGGGACCGAGAAAACCATCGACACATGGGGCCGGACTGTCAGGGTCAGGGGAAAATCCAATATATATATGGTGATATCTCGGGAGCTATTACAGATAGCGCAATAAATCAAAGTGCATTGTCTGCACGAGGCCCTGGCGCATGAATCTGTGCAGCGGGAAAGGCCACGGACCACCAGGGGCCGAGAAAACCACCGTTTCATGGGGTCGGACACACAGGGTCAGGGAAAAATCCAATATTATTCTGGTGATATCTCGGCCGCTCTTACAGATAGCGCACTAAATCAAAGTGCATTGTCTGTAGGAGGCCCTGGCGCCTGTATCTGTGCAGCGGGATCAACCTCGGACCAACAGGGGGCCAGTAAATCACCGACTCATGGGGAAGGACTGTCAGGGTCAGGGAAAAATCCAATATGTATCTGGTGATATCTCGGGTGCTATTAGAGATAGCGCAATAAATCAAAGTCAATTATCTGATGGGGGCCCTGCCGCATGTATCTGTGCAGCGGGAACGACCTCGGACCACCAGGGGCCGAGAAAATCACCGTCTCTTGGGGCCGGACACTCAGGGTCAGGGAAAAATCCAATATAAATCTGGCGATATCTCGGGTGCTATTAGAGATAGCGCAATAAATCAAAGTGCATTGTCTGCAGGAGGCCCCGGCGCATGAATCTGTGCAGCGGGAACGACCTCGGACCACCATGGGCCGAGGAAATCACGGTCTCATGGGGCCGAAATGTCGGGGTCAGGGAAAAATCCAATATATATCTGGTGATATCTCGGGTGCTATTAGAGATAGCGCAATAAATCAAAGTGCATTGTCTGCAGGAGGCCCCGGCGCATGAATCTGTGCAGCGGGAACGACCTCGGAACACCAGGCGCCGAGAAAACTACCGTCTCATGGGGAACGACTGTCAGGGTCAGGGAAAAATCCAATATATATCTGGTGATACCTCGGGTGCTATTACAGATAGCGCAATAAATCAAAGTGCATTGTCTGTAGGAGGCCCTCGCGCATGAATCTGTGCAGCGGGATCGACCTCGGACCACGAGGGACCGAGAAAACCACCGACACATTGGGCCGGAAACTCAGGGTCGGGGAAAAATTCAATATATATCTGGTGATATCTCGGGTGCTCTTACAGATAGCGCACTAAACCAAAGTGAATTATCTGCAGGGGGCACTGGCGCATGAATCTGCGCAGCGGGAACGACATCGGACCACCTGGGACCGAGAAAACCACAGTCACATGGGGCCGGACACTCAGGGTCAGGGAAAAATCCAATATACATCTGGTGATATCACGGGTGCTATTACAGATAGCGCAATAAATCAAAGTGCATTGTCTGTAGGAGGCCCTGGCGCATGAATCTGTGCAGCGGGATCGACCTCGGAGCCACAGGGGGCCAGTAAATCACCGACTCATGGGGCCGGACTGTCAGGGTCAGTGAAAAATCCAATATGTATCTGGTGATATCTCGGGTGCTATTAGAGATAGCGCAATAAATCAAAGTCCATTGTCTGATGGGGGCCCTGCCGCATGAATCTGTGCAGCGGGAACGACCTCGGACCACCAGGCGCCGAGACAATCACGGTCGCATGTGGCCGGAATGTCAGGGTCAGGGAAAAATCCAATATATATCTGGTGATATCTCGGGTGCTATTAGAGATAGCGCAATAAATCAAAGTGCATTGTCTATAGGAGGCCCTAGCGCACGAATCTGTGCAGCGGGAACGACCTCGGACAACCATGGGCCAAGAAAAACACCGACACATGGGGCCGGACACCCAAGGCCATGTAAAAATCCAGGATGTATCTGATGATATCTCGGGTGCTATTAGAGATAGCGCAATAAACCAAAGTGAATTATCTGCAGGAGGCCCTGGCGCATGAATCTGTGCAGCGGGAACGACCTCGGACCACTAGGGGCCGAGAAAACCACCGTCTCATGGGGCCGGACGCTCAGGGTCCGGGGAAAATCCAATATATATCTGGTGATATCTCGGGTGCTATTACAGATAGCAGAATAAATCAAAGTGCATTGTCTGTAGGAGGCCCTGGCGCATGAATCTGGGCAGCGGGAACGACCTCGGACCACCAGGAGCCGAGAAAATCACCGTCTCATGGGGCCGGACTGTCAGGGTCAGGGAAAAATCAAATATATATCTGGTGATATCTCGGGTGCTATTAGAGATAGCGCAATAAATCAAAGTGCATTGTCTGTAGGAGGCCCTGCCGCCTGAATCTGGGCAGCGGGAACTACCTGGGACCACCAGGGTCCGAGAAAACCACCGTCTCGTGGGGCTGGACACTCAGTGTCAGGTGAAAATCCAATATATATCTGGTGCTATCTCAGGTGCTATTAGAGATAGGAGCGATAAATCAAAGTGCATTGTCTCCAGGAAGCCCTGGCGCATGATTCGGTGCAGCGGGAACGACCTCGGACCACTAGGGGCCGAGAAAATCACCGTCTCATGGGGCCGGAATGTCAGGGTCAGGGAAAAATCCAATATATATCTGGTGATATCTCGGGTGCTATTAGAGACAGCGCGATAAATCAAAGTGCATTGTCTGTAGGAGGCACTGGCGAATGAATCTGAGCAGCAGGAACGACCTCGGACCACCAGGCGCCGAGGGAACCTCCGACACCTGGGGCCGGACACGCAAGGTCATGTAAAAATCCAGGCTGTATCTGATGGTATCTCGGGTGCTATAAGAGATAGCGCGATAAATCCAAGTGCATTGTCTTCGGGAGGCCCTGGCGCATGAATCTGTGCAGCGGGAACGACCTCGAACGACCAGGGGCCGAGAAAACAAGTCTCATGGTGCCGGACACTCAGGGTCGGTTGAAAAATTCAATATATATCTGGTGATATCTCGGGTGCTCTAACAGATAGCGCACTAAATCAAAGTGAATTATCTGCAGCGGGCCCTGCCGCATGAATCTGTGCAGCGGGAACGACCTCGGACCACCAGGGACCGAGAAAACCAGCGACACAAGGTGCCGGACACCCAAGGTCATGTAAAAACCCAGGATGTATCTGATGATATCTCGGGTGCTATTAGAGATAGCGCAATAAACCAAAGTGCATTGTCTGCAGGAGGCACTGGCGCATGAACCTGTGCAGCAGCAACGACGTTGGACCACCAGGGGCCTAGAAAATAACAGATTTTCTGTATCCGTCACCCAAGGTCATGAAAAAATCCAGCATATATCTGGTGATATCTCGGGTGCTATTAGAGATAGCGCAATAAATCAAAGTGAATTATCTGCAGGAGGCCCTGGCGCATGCATCTGTGCAGCGGGAACGACCTCGGGCCACCAAGGTCTGAGAAAACCACCGTCTCATGGCGGCGGACACTCAGGGTCAGGGAAAAATCCAATATATATCTGGTGATGTCTCGGATGCTATTAGGGATAGCGCAATAAACCAAAGTGAATTATCTGCAGGAGGCCCTGGCGCATGAATCTGTGCAGCGGGAGCGACCTCGGACCACCAGGGGCCGAGAAAACCACCGTCTCATGGGGTCGGACACTCAGGGTCAGGGAAAAATCCAATATATATCTGGGGTATCTCGGGTGCTATTACAGATAGCGCAATAAAGCAAAGTGCTTTGTCTGCGGCAGGCCCTGGCGCATGAATCTGTGCAGCGGGAACGACCTCGGATCACCAGGGTCTGAGAAAACCACCGTCTCATGGGGCCGGGCAGTCAGGGTCGGGGAAAAATCCAATATATATCTGGTGATATCTCGGGTGCTATTAGAGATAGCGCAATAAATCGAAGTGCATTGTCTGCGAGAGGCCCTGGCGAATGTATCTGTGCTGCGGGAACGACCTCGGACCACCAGGGGCCAAGAAAAACACCGACACATGGGGCCGGACACCCAAGGCCATGTAAAAATCCAGGATGCATCCGATGATATCTCGGGTGCTATTACAGATAGCGCAATAAATCAAAGTGCATTGTCTGTAGGAGGCCCTGGCCCATGAACCTGTGCAGCGGGAACGACCTCGGGCGACCAGGGGCCGAGAAAACCAGTCTCATGGGGCCGGACACTCAGGGTCAGGGGAAAATCCAATATATATCTGGTGATATCTCGGGTGCTATTAGAGATAGCGCAATAAATCAAAGTGCATTGTCTGTAGGAGGCCCTGCCGCCTGAATCTGGGCAGCGGGAACGACCTGGGATCACCAGGGTCCGAGAAAACCACCGTCTCGTGGGGCTGGACACTCAGTGTCAGGAGAAAATCCAATATATATCTGGTGATATCTCGGGTGCTACTACAGATAGCGCAATAAATCAAAGTGCATTGTCTGTAGGAGGCACTGGCGAATGAATCTGTGCAGCAGGAACGACCTCGGACCACCAGGCACCGAGGAAACCTCCGACACATGGGGCCGGACACGCAAGGTCATGTAAAAATCCAGGCTGTATCTGATGGTATCTCGGGTGCTATAAGAGATAGCGCGATAAATCCAAGTGCATTGTCTGCGGGAGGCCCTGGCGCATGAATCTGTGCAGCGGGAACGACCTCGAACGACCAGGGGCCGAGAAAACAAGTCTCATGGTGCCGGACACTCAGCGTCGGTTGAAAAATTCAATATATATCTGGTGATATCTCGGGTGCTCTAACAGATAGCGCACTAAATCAAAGTGAATTATCTGGAGCGGGCCCTGGCGCATGAATCTGTGCAGCGGGAACGACCTCGGACCACCAGGGACCGAGAAAACCAGCGACACAAGGGGCCGGACACCCAAGGTCATGTAAAAACCCAGGATGTATCTGATGATATCTCGGATGCTATTAGGGATAGCGCAATAAACCAAAGTGAATTATCTGCAGGAGGCCCTGGCGCATGAATCTGTGCAGCGGGAGCGACCTCGGACCACCAGGGGCCGAGAAAACCACCGTCTCATGGGGCCGGAAACTCAGGGTCAAGGGAAAATCCAATATATATCTGGTGATATCTCGGGTGCTATTACAGATAGCGCAATAAATCAAAGTGAATTATCGATAGGGGGCCATGGCGCATGAATCTGTGCAGCGGGATCGACCTCGGACAACGTGGGACCGAGAAAACGATCGACACATGGGGCCGGACTGTCAGGGTCAAGGTAAAATCCAATATATATCTGGTGATATCTCGGGTGCTATTACAGATAGCGCAATAAATTAAAGTGCATTGTCTGTAGGAGGCCCTGGCTCATGTATCTGTGCAGCGGAAACGACCTTGGACAACCAGGGGCCGAGAAAACTACCGTCTCCTGAGGCCGGACACTCAGGGTCAGGGAAAAATTCAATATATATCTGGTGATCTCGGGTGCTATTACACAAAGCCCAATAAATCAAAGTGCCTTGTCTGTAGGAGGCCCTGTCGCATGAATCTGTGCAGCGGGATCGACCTCGGACCACCAGGGGCCGAGAAAATCACCGTCTCATGGGGCCCGACTGTGAGGGTCAGGGAAAAATCCAATATATATCTGGTGATTTCTCGGGTGCTATTAGAGATAGCGCAATAAATCAAAGTGAATTATCTGCAGGGGGCCATGGCGCATGAATCTGTGCAGCGGGATCGACCTTGGACAACCAGGGGCCGAGAAAACTACCGTCTCATGGGGCCGGACTGTCAGGGTCATGGTAAAATCCAATATATCTGGTGATATCCCGGGTGCTATTAGAGATAGCGCAATAAACCAAAGTGAATTATCTGCAGGAGGCCCTGGCTCATGTATCTGTGCAGCGGGAACTACCTCGGACCACCAGGGGCCGAGAAAACCCCCGACTCATGGTGCCGGACACCCAAGGTCATGAAAAATCCAGGATTTATCTGCTGAAATCTCGGGTGCTATTACAGATAGCGCGATATATCAAAGTGCATTGTCTGTAGGAGACCCTGGCGCATGAATCTGTGCAGCGGGAACGACCTCGGACCACCAGGGGCCGAGAAAACCACCGTCTCATGGGGCCGGACACTCAGGGTCGGTTGAAAAATTCAATATATATCTGGTGATATCTCGGGTGCTATTAGAGATAGCGCAATAAAGCAAAGTGAATTATCTGCAGGAGGCCCTGGCGCATGCATCTGTGCAGCGGGAACGACATCGGACCACCAGGGGCCGATAAATTTACAGATATTCGGAATCCGTCACCCAAGGCCATGTAAAAATCCAATATATATCTGGTGATATCTCGGGTGCTATTACAGATAGCACAATAAAGAAAGTGCATTGTCTGTAGAAGACCCTGGCGCATGAATCTGTGCAGCGGGAACGACCTCGGACGACCAGGGGCCGAGAAAACCACCGACACAAGGGTCCGGACTGTCAGGGTCAGGGAAAAATTCAATATATATCTTGTGATATGTCGGGTGCTATTAGAGAGTGCGCAATAAACCAAAGTGAATTATCTGCAGGAGGCCCTGGCGCATGAAGCTCTGCAGCGGGAACGATCTCGGACCACTAGGGGCCGATAAAACTACCGTCTCATGGGGCCGGACACTCAGGGTCTGGGTAAAATCCAATATATATCGGGTGATATCTCGGGTGCTATTAGAGATAGCGCAATAAACCAAAGTGAATTATCTGCAGGAGGCCCTGGCTCATGTATCTGTGCAGCGGGAACGACCTCGGACCACCAGGGGCCGAGAAAACCCCCGACACATGGTGCCGGACACCCAAGGTCATGAAAAATCCAGGATTTATCTGCTGAAATCTCGGGTGCTATTACAGATAGCGCGATATATCAAAGTGCATTGTCTGTAGGAGACCCTGGCGCATGAATCTGTGCAGCGGGAACGACCTCGGACCACCAGGGGCCGAGAAAACCACCGTCTCATGGGGCCGGACACTCAGGGTCGGTTGAAAAATTCAATATATATCTGGTGATATCTCGGGTGCTATTAGAGATAGCGCAATAAAGCAAAGTGAATTATCTGCAGGAGGCCCTGGCGCATGCATCTGTGCAGCGGGAACGACATCGGACCACCAGGGGCCGATAAATTTACAGATATTCGGAATCCGTCACCCAAGGCCATGTAAAAATCCAATATATATCTGGTGATATCTCGGGTGCTATTACAGATAGCACAATAAAGAAAGTGCATTGTCTGTAGGAGACCCTGGCGCATGAATCTGTGCAGCGGGAACGACCTCGGACCACCAGGGGCCGAGAAAACCACCGACACAAGGGTCCGGACTGTCAGGGTCAGGGAAAAATTCAATATATATCTTGTGATATGTCGGGTGCTATTAGAGAGTGCGCAATAAACCAAAGTGAATTATCTGCAGGAGGCCCTGGCGCATGAAGCTCTGCAGCGGGAACGACCTCGGACCACCAGGGGCCGAGAAAACCACCGTCTCATGGGGCCGGACTGTCAGTGTCAGGGAAAAATCCATTATATATCTGGTCATATCTCGGGTGCTATTAGAGATAGCGCAATAAATCAGAGTGCATTGTCTGTAGGAGGCCCTGGCGCATGAATCTGTGCAGCGGGAGCGACCTCGGACCACCAGGGGCCGAGAAAACCACCGTCTCATGGGGCCGGATGCTCGGGGTCAGGGGAAATTCCAATATATATCTGGTGATATCTCGGGTGCTATTAGACATAGCGCAATAAACCAAAGTGCATTGTCTGTAGGAGGCCCTGGCGCATGAATATGTGCAGCGGGAACGACCTCGGACCACCAGGCGCCGAGAAAACCACAGTCTCATAGGCCGGACACTCAGGGTCAGGGGAAAATCAAATGTATATCTGGTGATATCTCGGGTGCTATTAGAGATAGCGCAATAAACCAAAGTGAATTATCTGCAGGAGGCCATGGCGCATGAATCTGGCCAGAGGGAACGACCTCGGACCACCAGGGGCCGAGAGGACCACCGTCTCATGGGGCCGGACACCCAGGGTCAGGGAAAAATCCAATATATATCTGGTGATATCTCGGATGCTATTAGAGATAGCGCAATAAACCAAAGTGAATTATCTGCAGGAGGCCCTGGCGCATGAATCTGTGCAGCGGGTACTACCTCGGATCACCAGGGTCCGAGAAAACCACCGTCTCATGGGGCCGGACACTCAGGGTCGGGGAAAAATCCAATACATATCTGGTGATATCTCGGGTGCTATTACAGATAGCGCAATAAATCAAAGTGCATTTTCCGTAGGAGGCCCTTGCGCATGAATCTGTGCAGCAGGAACGACATCGGACCACCAGGGGCCGAGAATATTACAGATTTTCGGTATCCGTCACCCAAAGTCATGTAAAAATCCAGCATGTATATGGAGCTTTCTCGGGTGCTATTACAGATAGCGCAATAAATCAAAGTGCATTGTCTGTAGGAGGCCCTGGCGCATGAATCTGTGCAGCAGGAACGACCTCGGACCACCTGGGGCCGAGAAAACCACCGTCTCATGGGACCGGACTGTCAGGGTCAGGGAAAAATCCAATATATATCTGGTGATATCTCGGGTGCTATTAGAGATAGCGCAATAAATCAAAGTGCATTGTCTGTAGGAGGCCCTGGCGCAAGAATCTGTGCAGCGGGAACGACCTCGGATCACCAAGGTCCGAGAAAACCACCGTCTCATGGGGCCGGGCAGTCAGTGTCGGGGAAAAATCCAATATATATCTGGTGATATCTCGGGTGCTATTAGAGATAGCGCAATAAACCAAAGTGAATTATCTGTGAGGAGGCCAGGGAGTATGATTCTGTGCAGCGGGAAAGACCTCGGACCACCAGGAGCCCAGAGCATCACCGTCTCATGGGGCCGGACTGTCAGGGTCAGGGAAAAATCCAATATATATCTGGTGATATCTCGGGTGCTATTACAGATAGCGCAATAAATCAAAGTGCATTGTCTGTAGGAGGCCCTGGCGCATGAATCTGTGCAGCAGGAACGACCTCGGACCACCTGGGGCCGAGAAAACCACCGTCTCATGGGACCGGACTGTCAGGGTCAGGGAAAAATCCAATATATATCTGGTGATATCTCGGGTGCTATTAGAGATAGCGCAATAAATCAAAGTGCATTGTCTGTAGGAGGCCCTGGCGCAAGAATCTGTGCAGCGGGAACGACCTCGGATCACCAAGGTCCGAGAAAACCACCGTCTCATGGGGCCGGGCAGTCAGTGTCGGGGAAAAATCCAATATATATCTGGTGATATCTCGGGTGCTATTAGAGATAGCGCAATAAACCAAAGTGAATTATCTGTGAGGAGGCCAGGGAGTATGATTCTGTGCAGCGGGAAAGACCTCGGACCACCAGGAGCCCAGAGCATCACCGTCTCATGGGGCCGGACTGTCAGGGTCAGGGAAAAATCCAATATATATCTGGTGATATCTCGGGTGCTATTACAGATAGCGCAATAAATCAAAGTGCATTGTCTGTAGGAGGCCCTGGCGCATGAATCTGTGCAGCAGGAACGACCTCGGACCACCTGGGGCCGAGAAAACCACCGTCTCATGGGACCGGACTGTCAGGGTCAGGGAAAAATCCAATATATATCTGGTGATATCTCGGGTGCTATTAGAGATAGCGCAATAAATCAAAGTGCATTGTCTGTAGGAGGCCCTGGCGCAAGAATCTGTGCAGCGGGAACGACCTCGGATCACCAAGGTCCGAGAAAACCACCGTCTCATGGGGCCGGGCAGTCAGTGTCGGGGAAAAATCCAATATATATCTGGTGATATCTCGGGTGCTATTAGAGATAGCGCAATAAACCAAAGTGAATTATCTGTGAGGAGGCCAGGGAGTATGATTCTGTGCAGCGGGAAAGACCTCGGACCACCAGGAGCCCAGAGCATCACCGTCTCATGGGGCCGGACTGTCAGGGTCAGGGAAAAATCCAATATATATCTGGTGATATCTCGGGTGCTATTACAGATAGCGCAATAAATCAAAGTGCATTGTCTGCAGGAGGCCCTGTCGCATGAATCTTTGCAGCGGGAACGACCTCGGACCACCAGGGGCCGATAAATTTACAGATATTCGGAATCCGTCACCCAAGGCCATGTAAAAATCCAATATATATCTGGTGATATCTCGGGTGCTATTACAGATACCGCAATAAATCAAAGTGCATTGTCTGTAGGAGGCCCTGGCGCATGAATCTGTGCAGCGGGAACGACCTCGGATCACCAAGGTCCGAGAAAACCACCGTCTCATGGGGCCGGGCAGTCAGTGTCGGGGAAAAATCCAATATATATCTGGTGATATCTCGGGTGCTATTAGAGATAGCGCAATAAACCAAAGTGAATTATCTGTGAGGAGGCCAGGGAGTATGATTCTGTGCAGCGGGAAAGACCTCGGACCACCAGGAGCCCAGAGCATCACCGTCTCATGGGGCCGGACTGTCAGGGTCAGGGAAAAATCCAATATATATCTGGTGATATCTCGGGTGCTATTAGAGATAGCGCAATAAATCGAAGTGCATTGTCTGCGAGAGGCCCTGGCGCATGTATCTGTGCTGCGGGAACGACCTCGGACCACCAGGGGCAAAGAAAAACACTGACACATGGGGCCGGACACCCAAGGCCATGTAAAAATCCAGGATGTATCTGATGATATCTCGGGTGCTATTAGAGATAGCGCAATAAACCAAAGTGAATTATCTGCAGGAGGCCCTGGCGCATGAATCTGTGCAGCGGGAACGACCTCGGACCACTAGGGGCCGAGAAAACCACCGTCTCATGGGGCCGGACGCTCAGGGTCCGGGGAAAATCCAATATATATCTGGTGATATCTCGGGTGCTATTACAGATAGCAGAATAAATCAAAGTGCATTGTCTGTAGGAGGCCCTGGCGCATGAATCTGGGCAGCGGGAACGACCTCGGACCACCAGGAGCCGAGAAAATCACCGTCTCATGGGGCCGGACTGTCAGGGTCAGGGAAAAATCCAATATATATCTGGTGATATCTCGGGTGCTATTAGAGATAGCGCAATAAATCAAAGTGCATTGTCTGTAGGAGGCCCTGGCGCATGAATCTGTGCAGCGGGAACGACCTCGGATCACCAAGGTCCGAGAAAACCACCGTCTCATGGGGCCGGGCAGTCAGCGTCGGGGAAAAATCCAATATATATCTGGTGATATCTCGGGTGCTATTAGAGATAGCGCAATAAACCAAAGTGAACTATCTGTGAGGAGGCCAGGGAGTATGATTCTGTGCAGCGGGAAAGACCTCGGACCACCAGGAGCCCAGAGCATCACCGTCTCATGGGGCCGGACTGTCAGGGTCAGGGAAAAATCCAATATATATCTGGTGATATCTCGGGTGCTATTACAGATAGCGCAATAAATCAAAGTGCATTGTCTGCAGGAGGCCCTGTCGCATGAATCTTTGCAGCGGGAACGACCTCGGACCACCAGGGGCCGATAAATTTACAGATATTCGGAATCCGTCACCCAAGGCCATGTAAAAATCCAATATATATCTGATGATATCTCGGGTGCTATTAGAGATAGCGCAATAAACCAAAGTGAATTATCTGCAGGAGGCCCTGGCGCATGAATCTGTGCAGCGGGAACGACCTCGGACCACTAGGGGCCGAGAAAACCACCGTCTCATGGGGCCGGACGCTCAGGGTCCGGGGAAAATCCAATATATATCTGGTGATATCTCGGGTGCTATTACAGATAGCAGAATAAATCAAAGTGCATTGTCTGTAGGAGGCCCTGGCGCATGAATCTGGGCAGCGGGAACGACCTCGGACCACCAGGAGCCGAGAAAATCACCGTCTCAAGGGGCCGGACTGTCAGGGTCAGGGAAAAATCAAATATATATCTGGTGATATCTCGGGTGCTATTAGAGATAGCGTAATAAATCAAAGTGCATTGTCTGTAGGAGGCCCTGCCGCCTGAATCTGGGCAGCGGGAACGACCTGGGACCACCAGGGTCCGAGAAAACCACCGTCTCGTGGGGCTGGACACTCAGTGTCAGGTGAAAATCCAATATATATCTGGTGCTATCTCAGGTGCTATTAGAGATAGGAGCGACAAAACAAAGTGCATTGTCTCCAGGAAGCCCTGGCGCATGATTCGGTGCAGCGGGAACGACCTCGGACCACAAGGGGCCGAGAAAATCACCGTCTCATGGGGCCGGAATGTCAGGGTCAGGGAAAAATCCAATATATATCTGGTGATATCTCGGGTGCTATTAGAGACAGCGCGATAAATCAAAGTACATTGTCTGTAGGAGGCACTGGCGAATGAATCTGAGCAGCAGGAACGACCTCGGACCACCAGGCGCCGAGGGAACCTCCGACACCTGGGGCCGGACACGCAAGGTCATGTAAAAATCCAGGCTGTATCTGATGGTATCTCGGGTGCTATAAGAGATAGCGCGATAAATCCAAGTGCATTGTCTGCGGGAGGCACTGGCGCATGAATCTGTGCAGCAGCAACGACGTTGGACCACCAGGGGCCAAGAAAATAACAGATTTTCGGTATCCGTCACCCAAGGTCATGAAAAAATCCAGCATATATCTGGTGATATCTCGGGTGCTATTAGAGATAGCGCAATAAATCAAAGTGAATTATCTGCAGGAGGCCCTGGCGCATGCATCTGTGCAGCGGGAACGACCTCGGGCCACCAAGGTCTGAGAAAACCACCGTCTCATGGCGGCGGACACTCAGGGTCAGGGAAAAATCCAATATATATCTGGTGATGTCTCGGATGCTATTAGGGATAGCGCAATAAATCAAAGTGCATTGTCTGTAGGAGGCCCTGGCGCATGAATCTGTGCAGCGGGAACGACCTCGGATCACCAAGGTCCGAGAAAACCACCGTCTCATGGGGCCGGGCAGTCAGTGTCGGGGAAAAATCCAATATATATCTGGTGATATCTCGGGTGCTATTAGAGATAGCGCAATAAATCAAAGTGAATTATCTGCAGGAGGCCCTGGCGCATGCATCTGTGCAGCGGGAACGACCTCGGGCCACCAAGGTCTGAGAAAACCACCGTCTCATGGCGGCGGACACTCAGGGTCAGGGAAAAATCCAATATATATCTGGTGATGTCTCGGATGCTATTAGGGATAGCGCAATAAACCAAAGTGAATTATCTGCAGGAGGCCCTGGCGCATGAATCTGTGCAGCGGGAGCGACCTCGGACCACCAGGGGCCGAGAAAACCACCGTCTCATGGGGCCGGACACTCAGGGTCAGGGGAAAATTCAATATATATCTGGTGATATCTCGGGTGCTATTACAGACAGCGCAATAAATCAAAGTGCATTGTCTGTAGGAGGCCCTGTCGCATGAATCTGTGCAGCGGGATCGACCTCGGACCACCAGGGGCCGAGAAAATCACCGTCTCATGGGGCCGGACTGTCAGGGTCAGGGAAAAATCCAATATATATCTGGTGATTTCTCGGGTGCTATTAGAGATAGCGCAATAAATCAAAGTGAATTATCTGCAGGGGGCCATGGCGCATGAATCTGTGCAGCGGGATCGACCTCGGACCACGAGGGACCGAGAAAACGATCGACACATGGGGCCGGACTGTCAGGGTCAAGGTAAAATCCAATATATCTGGTGATATCTCGGATGCTATTACAGATAGCGCATAAATCAACGTGCATTGTCTGTAGGAGCCCCTGGCGCATAAATCTGTGCAGCGGGAACGACCTCGGACCACCAGGGGCCGAGAAAACCACCGTCTCATTGGGCCGGACACTCAGGGTCAGGGAAAAATCCAGCATATATCTGGTGATATCTCGGGTTCTATTACAGATAGCGCGATAAATCAAAGTGTATTGCCTGTAGGAGGCCCTGGCGAATGAATCTGTGCAGCGGGAACGACCTCGGACCACCAGGGGCCGAGAAAACCACAGTCTCATGGGGCCGGGCACTCAGGGTCAGGGAAAAATCCAGCATATATCTGGTGATATCTCGGGTGCCATTAGAGATAGCGCAATAAATCAAAGTGTATTGCCTGCAGGAGGCCCTGGCGCATGCATCTGTGCAGCGGGAACGACCTCGGACCACCAGGGGCCGAGAAAACCACCGTCTCATGGGGCCGGACACTCAGGGTCAGGGAAAAATCCAGCATATAATTGGTGATATCTCGGGTGCTATTACAGATAGCGCAATACATCAAGAGCGTTGTCTGTAGGAGGCCCTGCCGCATGAATCTGTGCAGCGGGAACGACCTCGGACCACCACGGGCCGAGAAAATTACAGATTTTCGGTATCCGTCACCCAATGTCATGTAAAAATCCAGCATATAATTGGTGATATCTCGGGTTCTATTACAGATAGCGCGATAAATCAAAGTGCATTGTCTGCAGGAGGCCCTGGCGCATGAATCTGGGCAGCGGGAACGACCTCGGAACACCAGGGGCCGAGAAAACCACAGTCTCCTGGGGCCGGGCACTCAGGGTCAGGGGAAAATCCAATATATATCTGGTGATATCTCGGGTGCTATTAGAGATAGCGCAAGAATCCAAAGTGAATTATCTGCAGGAGGCCCTGCCGCATGCATCTGTGCAGCGGGAACGACCTCGGACCACCAGGGGCCGAGAAAACCACTGTCTTACGGGCCCGGACACTCAGGGTCAGGGAAAAATCCAGCATATATCTTTGTGATATCTCGGGTGCTATTAGAGGTAGCGGAATAAATCAAAGTGTATTGTCTGGAGGAAGCCCTGGCGCATGATTCTGTGCAGCGGGATCGACCTCGGACCATCAGGGGCCGAGAAAATCACCGTCTCATGGGGCCGGAATGTCAGTGTCAGGGAAAAATCCAATATATATCTGGTGATATCTCGAGTGCTATTAGAGATAGCGCAATAAATCAACGTGCATTGTCTGTAGGAGGCCCTGGCGCATGAATCTGTGCAGTGGGAACGACCACGGACCACCAGGGGCCGAGAAACTTACAGATTCTCGGTGTCCGTCACCAAAAGTCACGCAAAAATCCAGTATATATATGGTGCTTTCTCGGGTGCTATTACAGATAGCGCAATAAATCAAAGTGCATTGTCTGCAGGAGGCCCTAGCGCATGAATCTGTGCAACGGGAACGACCTCGGACCACGAGGGGCCGAGAAAACCACCGACACATGGGGCCGGACACTCAGGGTCGGGGAAAAATTCAATATATATCTGGTGATATCTCGGGTGCTATTACAGATAGCGCAATAAATCAAAGTGAGTTGTCTGCAGGCATCCCTGGCGCATAAATCTGTGCAGCAGGAACGACCTCGGACCACCAGGCGCCGAGAAAATTACAGATATTCGGAATCCGTCACCCAAGGTCATGTAAATATCCAGCATATATCTGGCGACACCTCGTGTGCTACTACAGATAGCGCAATAAACCAAAGTGCATTGTCTGCGGGAGGCCCTGGCGCATGAATCTGTGTAGCGGGAACGACCTCGAACGACCAGGGGCCGAGAAAACAAGTCTCATGCTGCCGGACACTCAGGGTCGGTTGAAAAATTCAATATATATCTGGTGATATCTCGGGTGCTCTAACAGATAGCGCAATAAAGCAAAGTGCTTTGTCTGCGGCAGGCCCTGGCGCATGAATCTTTGCAGCGGGAACGACCTCGGACCACCAGGGGTCGATAAATTTACAGATATTCGGAATCCGTCACCCAAGGCCATGTAAAAATCCAATATATATCTGGTGATATCTCGGGTGCTATTACAGATACCGCAATAAATCAAAGTGCATTGTCTGTAGGAGGCCCTGGCGCATGAATCTGTGCAGCGGGAACGACCTCGGATCACCAGGGTCCGAGAAAACCACCGTCTCATGGGGCCGGGCAGTCAGTGTCGGGGAAAAATCCAATATATATCTGGTGATATCTCGGGTGCTATTAGAGATAGCGCAATAAACCAAAGTGAATTATCTGCAGCGGGCCCTGGCGCATGAATCTGTGCAGCGAGAACGTCCTCGGACCACCAGGGACCGAGAAAACCAGCGACACAAGGGGCCGGACACCCAAGCTCAGGTAAAAACCCAGGATGTATCTGATGATATCTCGGGTGCTATTAGAGATAGCGCAATAAACCAAAGTGCATTGTCTGCAGGAGGCACTGGCGCATGAACCTGTGCAGCAGCAACGACGTTGGACCACCAGGGGCCAAGAAAATAACAGATTTTCGGTATCCGTCACCCAAGGTCATGAAAAAATCCAGCATATATCTGGTGATATCTCGGGTGCTATTAGAGATATCGCAATAAATCAAAGTGAATTATCTGCAGGAGGCCCTGGCGCATGCATCTGTGCAGCGGGAACGACCTCGGACCAGCAGGGTCCGAGAAAACCACCGTCTCATGGGGCCGGACACTCAGGGTCAGGGAAAAATCCAATATATATCTGGTGATGTCTCGGATGCTATTAGGGATAGCGCAATAAACCAAAGTGAATTATCTGCAGGAGGCCCCGGCTCATCAATCTGTGCAGCAGGAGCGACCTCGGACCACCAGGGGCCGAGAAAACCACCGTCTCATGGGGCCGGACACTCAGGGTCAAGGGAAAATCCAATATATATCTGGTGATATCTCGGGTGCTATTACAGATAGCGCAATAAACCAAAGTGCATTGCCTGTAGGAGGCACCGGCGAATGAATCTGTGCAGCAGGAACGACATCGGACCACCAGGGGCAGAGAAAACTACCGTCTCATGGGGCCGGACACACAGGGTCAGGGGAAAATCCAATCTATATATGGTGATATGTCGGGTGCAATTACAGATAGCGCAATAAATCAAAGTGCATTGTCAGTAGGAGGCCCTGGCGCATGAATCTGTGCAGCGGGATCGACCTCGGGCCACCAGGGGCCGAGAAAATCGCCGTCTCATGGGGCCGGACTGTCAGGTTCAGGGAAAAATCCAATATATATCTGGTGATATCTCGGGTGCTATTACAGATAGCGCAATAAATCAAAGTACATTGTCCGTAGGAGGCCCTTGCGCATGAATATGTGCAGCAGGAACGACATCAAATTACAGATTTTCGGAATCCGTCACCCAAAGTCATGTAAAAATCCAGCATATGTATGGAGCTTTCTCGGGTGCTATGACAGATAGCGCAATAAATCAAATTACATTATCTGCAGGGGGCCCTGGCGCCTGAATCTGTGCAGCGGGATCGACCTCGGACCACCAGGGGCCGAGAAAACCACAGTCTCATGGGGCCCGACACTCAGGATCAGGGGAAAATCCAATATGTATCTGGTGATATCTCGGGTGCCATTAGAGATAGCGCAATAAACCAAAGTGAATTATCAGCAGGAGGCCCTGGCGCATGAATCTGTGCAGCGGGAACGACCCCGGACCACCAAGGGCCGAGAAAACCACTGTCTCATGGGGCCGGACACTCAGGGTCAGGGAAAAATCCAATATATATCTGGTGATATCTCGGGTGCTATTAGAGATAGCGCAATAATCCAAAGTGATTTGTCCGTAGGAGGCCCTGTCGCATGAATCTGGACAGCGGGGACGACCTCGGACCACCAGGGGCCGAGAAATCACCGTCCCATGGGGCCGGACAGTCAGGGTCAGGGAAAAATCCAATATATATCTGGTGATATCTCGGGTGCTATTACAGATCGCGCAATAAATCAAAGTGCATTGTCTGTAGGAGGCCCTGGCGCATGAATCTGTGCAGCGGGAACGATCTCGGACCACCAGGGGCCGAGAAAACCACAGTCTCATGGGGTCGGACACTCAGGGTCAGGGGAAAATCCAATATATATCTGGTGATATCTCGGGTGCTATTAGAGATAGCGCGATAAACCAAAGTGATTTGTCTGCAGGGGGCCCTGGCGCCTGAACCTGTGCAGCGGGAACGACATCGGACCAGCACGGGCCGAGAAAACCACCGTCTCATGCGGCCGGACACTCAGGGTCAGGGGAAAATCCAATATACATCTGGTGATATCTCGGGTGCTATTAGAGATAGCGCAATAATTCAAAGTGAATTATCTGCAGGAGGCCCTGGCGCATGCATCTGTGCAGCGGGAACGACCTCGGACCACCAGGGTCCGAGAGAACCACCGACACATGGGGCCGAACTGTCAGGGTCGGGGAAAAATCCAATATATATCTGGTGATATATCGGGTGCTATTAGAGATAGCGCATTAAATCACAGTGAATTATCTGCAGGAGGCCCTGGCGCATGAATCTGGCCAGCGGGAACGACCTCGAACTACCAGGGGCAGAGAAAATTACAGATTTTCGGTATCCGTCACCCAATGTCATGTAAAAATCCAGTATATATCTGGTGATATCTCGGGTTCTATTACAGATAGCGCAACAAACCAAAGTGAATTATCTGCAGGAGGCCCTGGCGCATGATTCTGTGAAGCAGAAACGACCTCGGCCCTCCAGGGGCCGAGAAAACCACAGTCTAATGGGGCCGGACACTCAGCGTCAGGGAAATATCCAATAGATATCTGGTGATATCTCGGGTGCTATTACAGATAGCGCAATACATCAAAGTGCGTTGTCTGTAGGAGGCCCTGCCGCATGAATCTGTGCAGCGGGAACGACCTCGGACCACCAGGGGCCGAGAAAATTACAGATTTTCGGTATCCGTCACCCAATGTCATGTAAAAATCCATCATATAATTGGTGATATCTCGGGTTCTATTACAGATAGCGCGATAAATCAAAGTATATTGTTTGCAGGAGGACCTGGCGCATGAATCTGTGCAGCGGGAACGACCTCGGACCACCTGGTGCCGAGAAAACCAGTCTCATGGGGCCGGACACTCAGTGTCAGGGAAAAATCCAATATATATCTGGTGATATCTCGGGTGCTATTACAGATAGCGCAATACATCAAAGAGCGTTGTCTGTAGGAGGCCCTGCCGCATGAATCTGTGCAGCGGGAACGACCTCGGACCACCAGGGGCCGAGAAAATTACAGATTTTCGGTATCCGTCACCCAATGTCATGTAAAAATCCAGCATATAATTGGTGATATCTCGGGTTCTATTACAGATAGCGCGATAAATCAAAGTGCATTGTCTGCAGGAGGCCCTGGCGCATGAATCTGGGCAGCGGGAACGACCTCGGACCACCAGGGACCGAGAAAACCACCGTCTGATGGGGCCGGACACTCAGCGTCAGGGGAAAATCCAATATATATCTGGTGATATCTCGGGTGCTATTAGAGATAGCGCAATAATCCAAAGTGAATTATCTGCAGGAGGCCCTGGCGCATGCATCTGTGCAGCGGCAACGACCTCGGACCACCAGGGGCCGAGAAAACCACCGTCTTATGGGGCCGGACACTCAGGGTCAGGGAAAAATCCAGCATATATCTGGTGATATATCGGGTTCTATTACAGATAGCGCGATAAATCAGAGTGAATTATATGCAGGAGGCCCTGGCGCATGCATCTGTGCAGCGGAAACGACCTCGGACCACCAGGGGCCGAGAAAACCACCGTCTCATGGGGCCGGACACTCAGGGTCAGTGAATAATCCAATATATATCTGGTGATATCTCGGGTGCTATAACAGATAGCGCATAAATCAACGTGCATTGTCTGCAGGAGGCCCTGGCGCATGAATCTGTGCAGCGGGAACGACCACGGACCACCAGGGGCCGAGAAACTTACAGATTCTCGGTGTCCGTCACCAAAAGTCATGCAAAAATCCAGTATATATATGGTGCTTTCTCGGGTGCTATTACAGATAGCGCAATAAATCAAAGTGCATTATCTGTAGGAGACCCTGGCGCATGAATCTGTGCAGCGGGAACGACCTCGGACCACCAGGGGCCGAGAAAACCACAGTCTCATGGGGCCGGACACTCAGCGTCTGGGAAAAATCCAATATATATCTGGTGATATCTCGGGTGCTATTACAGATAGAGCAATAAATCAAAGTGCATTGTCTGTAGGAGCCCCTGGCGCATAAATCTGTGCAGCGGGAACGACCTCGGACCACCAGGGGCCGAGAAAACCACCGTCTCATGGGGCCGGGCACTCTGGGACAGGGGAAAATCCAGCATATATCTGGTGATATCTCGGGTGCTATTAGAGATACCGCAATAATTCAAAGTGAATTATCTGCAGGAGGCCCTGGCGCATGAATCTGTGCAGCGGGAACGACCTCGGACCACCAGGGGCCGAGAAAACCACAGTCTCATGGGGCCGGACACTCAGCGTCAGGGAAAAATCCAATATAGATGTGGTGATATCTCGGGTACTATTACAGATAGCGCATTAAATCTAAGTGCATTGTCTGTAGGAGGCCCTGGCGCATGAATCTGTGCAGCGGGGTCGACCTCGGACCACCAGGGGCCGAGAAAACCACCGTCTCATGGGGTCGGACACTCAGGGTCAGCGAAAAATCCAATATATATCTGGTGATATCTCGGGTGCTATTACAGATAGCGCAATAAATTCAAAGTGCATTGTCTGTAGGAGCCCCTGGCGCATAAATCTGTGCAGCGGGAACGACCGCGGACCACCAGGGGCCGAGAAAACCACCGTCTCATGGGGCCGGGCACTCTGGGTCAGGGGAAAATCCAGCATATATCTGGTGATATCTCGGGTGCTATTAGAGATAGCGCAATAATTCAAAGTGAATTATCTGCAGGAGGCCCTGGCTCATGCATCTGTGCAGCGGGAACGACCTCGGACCACCAGGGTCCGAGAGAACCACCGACACATGGGGCCGGACACTCAGGGACGGGGAAAAATTTAATATATATCTGGTGATATCTCGGGTGCTCTTACAGATAGCGCAATAAACCAAAGTGCATTGTCTGTAGGTGGCCCTGGCGCATGAATCTGTGCAGCGGGATCGACCTCGGACCACCAGGGGTCGAGAAAACCACCGAAACATGGGGCCGGGCACTCAGGGTCAGGGAAAAATCCAATATATATCTGGTGATATCTCGGGTGCTATTATAGATAGCGCAATAAATCAAAGAGCATTGTCTGTAGGAGGCCCTGGCGCATGAATCTGTGCAGCGGGAACGACCTCGGACCACCAGGGGCCGAGAAAACCACCGACACATGGGGCCGGACACTCAGGGTCGGGGAAAAATTTAATATATATCTGGTGATATCTCGGGTGCTCTTACAGATAGCGCACTAAACCAAAGTGCATTGTCTGCAGGAGGCCCTTGCGCATGGATCTGTGCAGCGGGATCGACCTCGGACCACCAGGGGCCGAGAAATCCATCGACACATGGGGTCGGACACTCACGGTCAGCGAAAAATCCAATATATATCTGGTGATATCTCGGGTGCTATTACAGATAACGCAATAAATCAAAGTGCATTGTCTGTAGGAGGTGCTGGCGAATGAATCTGTGCAGCAGGAACGACCTCGGACCACCTGGGGCCGAGGAAATTACAGATATTCGGAATCCGTCGCCCAAGTTCATGTAAAAATCCAGCATACATCTGGTGATATCTCGGGTGCTATTACAGATAGCGCCATAAATCAAAGTGCATTGTCTGCAGGAGGCCCTGGCGCATGAATCTGTGCAGCGGGAACGACCTCGGACCACCAGGGGCCGAGAAAACCACCGTCTCATGGGGCCGGACTTTCAGGGTAAGGGAAAAATCCAATATAAATCTGGTGATATCTCGGGTGCTATTAGAGATAGCGCATTAAACCAAAGTACATTGTCAGTAGGAGGCCCTGGGGCATGAATCTGTGCAGCGGGAACGACCTCGGAGCTCCAGGGGCCGAGAAAACCACCGAAACATGGGGCCGGGCACGCAGGCTCAGGAAAAAATCCAATATATATCTGGTGATATCTCGGGTGCTATTACAGATAACGCAATAAATCAAAGTGCATTGTCTGTAGGAGGTGCTGGCGAATAAATCTGTGCAGCAGGGACGACCTCGGACCACCTGGGGCCGAGGAAATTACAGATATTCGGAATCCGTCGCCCAAGGTCATGTAAAAATCCAGCATACATCTGGTGATATCTCGGGTGCTATTACAGATAGCGCAATAAACCAAAGTGAATTATCTGCAGGAGGCCCTGGCGCATGAATCTGTGCAGCGGGAACGACCTCGGACCACTAGGGGCCGAGAAAACCACCGTCTCATGGGGCCGGACGCTCAGGGTCCGGGGAAAATCCAATATATATCTGGTGATATCTCGGGTGCTCTTACAGATAGCGCACTAAACCAAAGTGCATTGTCTGTAGGAGGCCCTGGCGCATGAATCTGTGCAGCGGGATAGACCTCGGACCACCAGGGGCCGAGAAATCCATCGACACATGGGGTCGGACACTCACGGTCAGCGAAAAATCCAATATATATCTGGTGATATCTCGGGTGCTATTACAGATAGCGCAATAAATCAAAGTGCATTGTCTGTAGGAGGCACTGGCGCATGAATCTGTACAGCGCCAACGACCTCGGACCACCAGGGGCCGAGAAAACTACCGTCTCATGTGTCCGGACACTCAGGGTCAGTGAAAAATCCAATATATATGTGGTGATATCTCGGGTGCTATTACAGATAGCGCATTAAATCTAAGTGCATTGTCTGTAGGAGGCCCTGGCGCATGAATCTGAGCAGCGGGGTCGACCTCGGACCACCAGGGGCCGAGAAAACCACCGTCTCATGGGGTCGGACACTCAGGGTCAGCGAAAAATCCAATATATATCTGGTGATATCTCGGGTGCTATTACAGATAGCGCAATAAATAAAAGTGCATTGTCTGTAGGAGGCCCTGGAGCATGAATCTGTGCAGCGGGAACGACCTCGGACCACCTGGGGCCGAAAAAACCACCGACACATGGGGCCGGACACTCAGGGTCGGGGAAAAATCCAATAAATAACTGGTGGTATCTCGGGTGATATTTGAGATAGCGCAATAAACCAAAGTGCATTGTCTGCAGCAGGCCCTGGCGCATGAATCTGTGCAGCGGGAACGACCTCGGACCACCAGGGGCCGAGAAAACCACCGTCTAATTGGGTCGGACACTCAGGGTCAGGGAAAAATCCAATATATATCTGGTGATATCTCGGGTGCTATTACAGATAGCGCAATAAATCAAGGTGCCTTGTCTGTAGGAGGCCCTGGCGCATAAATCTGTGCAGCGGGAACGACCACGGACCACCAGGGGCCGAGAAAAAAACAGTCTCATGGGGCCGGACAGTCAGCGTCAGGGAAAAATCCAATATATATCTGGTGATATCTCGCGTGCTATTAGAGATAGCGCAATAAATCACAGTGAATTATCTGCAGGAGGCCCTGGCGCATGAATCTGGCCAGCGGGAACGACCTCGGACAACCAGGGGCCGAGAAAACCACCGTCTCATGGGGCCGGACACTCAGGGTCAGGGAAAAATCCAGCATATATCTGGTGATATCTCGGGTTCTATTACAGATAGCGCGATAAATCAAAGTGCATTGTCTGCAGGAGGACCTGGCGCATGAATCTGTGCAGCGGGATCGACCTCGGACCACCAGGGGCCGAGAAAATCACCGTCACATGGGGTCGGACACTCAGGGTCAGGGAAAAATCCAATATATATCTGGTGATATCTCGGGTGCTATTATAGATAGCGCAATAAATCGAAATGCATTGTCTGTAGGAGGCCCTGGCGCATAAATCTGTGCAGCGGGATCTACCTCGGACCACCAGGGGCCGAGAAAATCACCGTCTCTTGGGGCCGGACTGTCAGGGACAGGGAAAAATCCAATTTATATCTGGTGATATCTCGTGTGCTATTACAGACAGCGCAATAAATCAAAGTGCATTGCCTGCAGGAGGCCCTGGCGCATGAATCTGTGCAGCGGTAACGTCCTCGGACCACCAGGGGCCGAGAAAATCACCGTCTCATGGGAAAGGACACTCAGGGTCAGGGAAAAATCCAATATATATCTGGTGATATCTCGGGTGCTATTAGAGATAGCGCAATAAACCAAAGTGCATTGTCTGTAGGAGGCCCTGGCGCATGAATCTGTGCAGCGGGAACGACCTCGGACCACCAGGGGCCGAGAAAACCACCGACACATGGGGCCGGACACTCAGGGACGGGGAAAAATTTAATATATATCTGGTGATATCTCCGGTGCTCTTACAGATAGCGCAATAAACCAAAGTGCATTGTCTGTAGGAGGCCCTGGCGCATGGATCTGTGCAGCGGGATCGACCTCGGACCACCAGGGGCCGAGAAATCCATCGACACATGGGGTCGTACACTCACGGTCAGCGAAAAATCCTATATATATCTGGTGATATCTCGGGTGCTATTACAGACAGCGCAATAAATCAAAGTGCATTGTCTGTAGGAGGCACTGGCGCATGAATCTGTACAGCGGCAACGACCTCGGACCACCAGGGGCCGAGAAAACTACCGTCTCATGGGTCCGGACACTCAGGGTCAGGGGAAAATCCAATAAATAACTGGTGGTATCTCGGGTGCTATTACAGATAGCGCAATAAATAAAAGTGCATTGTCTGTAGGAGGCCCAGAACATGAATCTGGGCAGCGGGAACGACCTCGGAACACCAGGGGCCGAGAAAACCACCGTCTCATGGGGCCAGACACTCAGGGTCAGGGGAAATCCAATATATATCTGGTGATATCTCGGGTACTATTAGAGACAGCGCGATAAACCAAAGTGCATTGTCTGTAGGAGGCCCTGGCGCATGAATATGTACAGCGGGAACGACCTCGGACCATCAGGGGCCGAGAAAACCACCGTCTCATGGGGTCGGACACTCAGGGTCAGGGAAAAATCCAATATATATCTGGTGATATCTCGGGTGCTATTACAGATAGCGCAATAAATCAAAGTGCATTGTCTGCAGGAGGCCCTGGCGCATGAATCTGTGCAGCGGGAACGACCTCGGACCGCCAGGGGCCGAGAAAACCACCGTCTCATGGGGTCGAACTGTCAGGGTCAGGGAAAAATCCAATATATATCTGGTGATATCTCGGGTGCTATTAGAGATAGGGCAATAAACCAAAGTGCATTGTCTGCAAGAGGCCCTGGCGCATGAATCTGTGCAGCGGGATCGACCTCGGACCACCAGGGGCCGAGAAAACCACCGTCTCATGGGGCCGGACACTCAGGGTCAGGGAAAAATCCAATATATATCTGCTGATATCTCGGGTGCTATTACAGATAGCGCAATAAATCAAAGTGCATTGTCTGTAGGAGGCCCTGGCGCATGCATCTGGTCAGCGGGAACGACCTCGGACCACCAGGGGCCGAGAAAACCACAGTCTCATGGGGCCGGACAGTCAGGGTCAGGGGAAAATCCAATATATATCTGGTGATATCTCGGGTGCTATTAGAGATAGCGCAATAAACCAAAGTAAATTATCTGCAGGAGGCCCTGGCGCATGAATCTGTGCAGCGGGAACGACCTCGGACCACCAGGGGCCGAGAAAACCACCGTCTCATGGGGCCGGACACTCAGGGTCAGGGAAAAATCCAATATATATCTGGTGATATCTCGTGTGCTATTAGAGATAGCGCAATAAATCTAAGTGCAATGTCTGTAGGAGGCACTGGCGAATGAATCTGTGCAGCAGGAACGACCTCGGACCACCAGGGGCCGAGAAAATTACAGATATTCGGAATCCGTCACCCAAGGTCATGTAAAAATCCAGCATATATCTGGTGATATCTCGGGTGCTATTACAGATAGCGCAATAAATGAAAGTGCATTGTCTGTAGGAGGCCCTGGCGCATGAATCTGTGCAGCGGGAACGACCTCGGACCACCAGGGGCCAAGAAAACCACCGACACATGGGGCCGGACACTCAGGGTCAGGGAAAAATCCAATATATATCTGGTGTTATCTCTGGTGCTGTTATAGATAGCGCAATAAATCAAAGTGCATTGTCTGTAGGAGGCCCTGGCGCATGAATCTGTGCAGCGGGATCGACCTCGGACCGCCAGGGGCCGAGAAAACCACCGTCTCATGGGGTCGGACACTCAGGGTCAGGGAAAAATCCAATACATATCTGGTGATATCTCGGGTGCTATTATAGATAGCGCAATAAATCGAAATGCATTGTCTGTAGGAGGACCTGGCGCATAAATCTGTGCAGCGGGATCTACCTCGGACCACCAGGGGCCGAGAAAATCACCGTCTCTTGGGAAAGGACACTCAGGGTCAGGGAAAAATCCAATATATATCTGGTGATATCTCGGGTGCTATTAGAGATAGCGCAATAAATCAAAGTGAATTATCTGCAGGGGGCCCTGGCGCATGAATCTGTGCAGCGGGATCGACCTCGGACTACGAGGGACCGGGAAAACCATCGACACATGGGGCCGGACACTCAGGGTCAGGGAAAAATCGAGTATATATCTGGTGATATCTCGGGTGCAATTAGAGATAGCGCAATAAATCAAAGTGAATTGTCTGCAGGAGGCCCTGGCGCATGAATCTGTGCAGCGGCAACGACCTCGGACCACAAGGGGCCGAGAGAATCACCGTCTCATGGGGTCGGACACTCAGGGTCAGGGAAAAATCGAATATATATCTGGTGATATCTCGGGTGCTATTAGAGATAGCGCAATAAATCAAAGTGAATTATCTGCAGGGGGCCCTGGCGCATGAATCTGTGCAGCGGGAACGACCTCGGACCAGCAGGGGCCGAGAAAACCACAGTCTCATGGGGTCGGACACTCAGGGTCAAGGAAAAATCCAATATATATCTGGTGATATCTCGGATGCTATTACAGATAGCGCAATAAATCAAAGTGAATTATCTATAAGGGGCCCTGGCGCATGAATCTGTGCAGCGGGATCGACCTCGGACTACGAGGGACCGGGAAAACCATCGACACATGGGGCCGGACACTCAGGGTCAGGGAAAAATCCAATATATATCTGGTGATATCTCGGGTGCAATTAGAGATAGCGCAATAAATCAAAGTGCATTGTCTGCAGGAGGCCCTGGCGCATGAATCTGTGCAGCGGGAACGACCTCGGAGCACCAGGGGCCGAGAAAACCACCGACACATGGGGCCGGAAACTCAGGGTCGGGGAAAAATTCAATATATATCTGGTGATATCTCGGGTGCTCTTACAGATTGCGCACTAAACCAAAGTGAATCATCTGCAGGGGGCCCTGGCGCATGAATCTGTGCAACGGAATCGACATCGGATCACGAGGGACCGAGAAATCCATCGACACATGGGGTCGGACACTCAGGGTCAGCGAAAAATCCAAAATATATCTGGTGATATCTCGGGTGCTATTACAGATAGCGCAATAAATCAAAGTGCATTGTCTGTAGGAGGCCCTGGCGCATGAATCTGTACAGCGGGAACGACCTCGGGCCACCAGGGGCCGAGAAAACCATCGACACATGGGGCCGGACACTCAGGGTCAGGGAAAAATCCAATATATATCTGGTGATATCTCGGGTGCCATTACAGATAGCGCAATAAATCAAAGTGAATTATCTGCAGGGGGCCCTGGCGCATGAATCTGTGCAGCGGGAACGACCTCGGACCACGAGGGGCCGAGAAAATCACCGTCTCATGGGGCCGGACTGTCAGGGTCAGGGAAAAATCCAATATATATCTGGTGATATCTCGGGTGCTATTACAGATAACGCAATAAACCAAAGTACATTGTCTGTAGGAGGCCCTGGCGCATGAATCTGTGCAGCGGGAACGACCTCGGACCCCCAGGGGCCGAGAAAACTACCGTCTCATGGGGTCGGACACTCAGGGTCAGCGAAAAACCCAATATATATCTGGTGATATCTCGGGTGCTATTAGAGATAGCGCAATAAATCAAAGTGAATTATCTGCAGGGTGCCCTGGCGCATGAATCTGTGCAGCGGGATCGACCTCGGACTACGAGGGACCGAGAAAACCATCGACACATGGGGCCGGACACTCAGGGTCAGGGAAAAATCCAATATATATCTGGTGATATTTCGGGTGCTATTAGAGATAGCGCAATAAATCAAAGTGAATTATCTGCAGGGGGCCCTGGCGCATGAATCTGTGAAGCGGGATCGACCTCGGACCACGGGGGACCGAGAAAACCATCGACACATGGGGCCGGACTGTCAGGGTCAAGGAAAAATCCAATATATATCTGGTGATATCTCGGGTGCTATTACAGATAGCGCAATAAATCAAAGTACATTGTCTGCAGGAGGCCCTAGCGCATGAATCTGTGCAGCGGGAACGACCTCGGACCACCAGGGGCCGAGAAAACTACCGTCTCATGGGGTCGGACACTCAGGGTCAGGGAAAAATCCAATATATATCTGGTGATATCTCGTGTGCTATTAGAGATAGCGCAATAAATCAAAGTGCAATGTCTGCAGGAGGCCCTGGCGAATGAATCTGTGCAGCAGGAACGACCTCGGACCAACAGGGGCCGAGAAAATTACAGATATTCGGAATCCGTCACCCAAGGTCATGTAAAAATCCAGCATATATCTGGTGATATCTCGGGTGCTATTACAGATAGCGCAATAAATGAAAGTGCATTGTCTGTAGGAGGCCCTGGCGCATGAATCTGTGCAGCGGGAACGACCTCGGACCACCAGGGGCCAAGAAAACCACCGACACATGGGGCCGGACACTCAGGGTCAGGGAAAAATCCAATATATATCTGGTGTTATCTCTGGTGCTGTTATAGATAGCGCAATAAATCAAAGTGCATTGTCTGTAGGAGGCCCTGGCGCATGAATCTGTGCAGCGGGATCGACCTCGGACCGCCAGGGGCCGAGAAAACCACCGTCTCATGGGGTCGGACACTCAGGGTCAGGGAAAAATCCAATACATATCTGGTGATATCTCGGGTGCTATTATAGATAGCGCAATAAATCGAAATGCATTGTCTGTAGGAGGACCTGGCGCATAAATCTGTGCAGCGGGATCTACCTCGGACCACCAGGGGCCGAGAAAATCACCGTCTCTTGGGAAAGGACACTCAGGGTCAGGGAAAAATCCAATATATATCTGGTGATATCTCGGGTGCTATTAGAGATAGCGCAATAAATCAAAGTGAATTATCTGCAGGGGGCCCTGGCGCATGAATCTGTGCAGCGGGATCGACCTCGGACTACGAGGGACCGGGAAAACCATCGACACATGGGGCCGGACACTCAGGGTCAGGGAAAAATCGAGTATATATCTGGTGATATCTCGGGTGCAATTAGAGATAGCGCAATAAATCAAAGTGAATTGTCTGCAGGAGGCCCTGGCGCATGAATCTGTGCAGCGGCAACGACCTCGGACCACAAGGGGCCGAGAGAATCACCGTCTCATGGGGTCGGACACTCAGGGTCAGGGAAAAATCGAATATATATCTGGTGATATCTCGGGTGCTATTAGAGATAGCGCAATAAATCAAAGTGAATTATCTGCAGGGGGCCCTGGCGCATGAATCTGTGCAGCGGGAACGACCTCGGACCAGCAGGGGCCGAGAAAACCACAGTCTCATGGGGTCGGACACTCAGGGTCAAGGAAAAATCCAATATATATCTGGTGATATCTCGGATGCTATTACAGATAGCGCAATAAATCAAAGTGAATTATCTATAAGGGGCCCTGGCGCATGAATCTGTGCAGCGGGATCGACCTCGGACTACGAGGGACCGGGAAAACCATCGACACATGGGGCCGGACACTCAGGGTCAGGGAAAAATCGAGTATATATCTGGTGATATCTCGGGTGCAATTAGAGATAGCGCAATAAATCAAAGTGAATTGTCTGCAGGAGGCCCTGGCGCATGAATCTGTGCAGCGGCAACGACCTCGGACCACAAGGGGCCGAGAGAATCACCGTCTCATGGGGTCGGACACTCAGGGTCAGGGAAAAATCGAATATATATCTGGTGATATCTCGGGTGCTATTAGAGATAGCGCAATAAATCAAAGTGAATTATCTGCAGGGGGCCCTGGCGCATGAATCTGTGCAGCGGGAACGACCTCGGACCAGCAGGGGCCGAGAAAACCACAGTCTCATGGGGTCGGACACTCAGGGTCAAGGAAAAATCCAATATATATCTGGTGATATCTCGGATGCTATTACAGATAGCGCAATAAATCAAAGTGAATTATCTATAAGGGGCCCTGGCGCATGAATCTGTGCAGCGGGATCGACCTCGGACTACGAGGGACCGGGAAAACCATCGACACATGGGGCCGGACACTCAGGGTCAGGGAAAAATCCAATATATATCTGGTGATATCTCGGGTGCAATTAGAGATAGCGCAATAAATCAAAGTGCATTGTCTGCAGGAGGCCCTGGCGCATGAATCTGTGCAGCGGGAACGACCTCGGAGCACCAGGGGCCGAGAAAACCACCGATACATGGGGCCGGAAACTCAGGGTCGGGGAAAAATTCAATATATATCTGGTGATATCTCGGGTGCTCTTACAGATTGCGCACTAAACCAAAGTGAATCATCTGCAGGGGGCCCTGGCGCATGAATCTGTGCAACGGAATCGACATCGGATCACGAGGGACCGAGAAATCCATCGACACATGGGGTCGGACACTCAGGGTCAGCGAAAAATCCAAAATATATCTGGTGATATCTCGGGTGCTATTACAGATAGCGCAATAAATCAAAGTGCATTGTCTGTAGGAGGCCCTGGCGCATGAATCTGTACAGCGGGAACGACCTCGGGCCACCAGGGGCCGAGAAAACCATCGACACATGGGGCCGGACACTCAGGGTCAGGGAAAAATCCAATATATATCTGGTGATATCTCGGGTGCCATTACAGATAGCGCAATAAATCAAAGTGAATTATCTGCAGGGGGCCCTGGCGCATGAATCTGTGCAGCGGGAACGACCTCGGACCACGAGGGGCCGAGAAAATCACCGTCTCATGGGGCCGGACTGTCAGGGTCAGGGAAAAATCCAATATATATCTGGTGATATCTCGGGTGCTATTACAGATAACGCAATAAACCAAAGTACATTGTCTGTAGGAGGCCCTGGCGCATGAATCTGTGCAGCGGGAACGACCTCGGACCCCCAGGGGCCGAGAAAACTACCGTCTCATGGGGTCGGACACTCAGGGTCAGCGAAAAACCCAATATATATCTGGTGATATCTCGGGTGCTATTAGAGATAGCGCAATAAATCAAAGTGAATTATCTGCAGGGTGCCCTGGCGCATGAATCTGTGCAGCGGGATCGACCTCGGACTACGAGGGACCGAGAAAACCATCGACACATGGGGCCGGACACTCAGGGTCAGGGAAAAATCCAATATATATCTGGTGATATTTCGGGTGCTATTAGAGATAGCGCAATAAATCAAAGTGAATTATCTGCAGGGGGCCCTGGCGCATGAATCTGTGAAGCGGGATCGACCTCGGACCACGGGGGACCGAGAAAACCATCGACACATGGGGCCGGACTGTCAGGGTCAAGGAAAAATCCAATATATATCTGGTGATATCTCGGGTGCTATTACAGATAGCGCAATAAATCAAAGTACATTGTCTGCAGGAGGCCCTAGCGCATGAATCTGTGCAGCGGGAACGACCTCGGACCACCAGGGGCCGAGAAAACTACCGTCTCATGGGGTCGGACACTCAGGGTCAGGGAAAAATCCAATATATATCTGGTGATATCTCGTGTGCTATTAGAGATAGCGCAATAAATCAAAGTGCAATGTCTGCAGGAGGCCCTGGCGAATGAATCTGTGCAGCAGGAACGACCTCGGACCAACAGGGGCCGAGAAAATTACAGATATTCGGAATCCGTCACCCAAGGTCATGTAAAAATCCAGCATATATCTGGTGATATCTCGGGTGCTATTACAGATAGCGCAATAAATGAAAGTGCATTGTCTGTAGGAGGCCCTGGCGCATGAATCTGTGCAGCGGGAACGACCTCGGACCACCAGGGGCCAAGAAAACCACCGACACATGGGGCCGGACACTCAGGGTCAGGGAAAAATCCAATATATATCTGGTGTTATCTCTGGTGCTGTTATAGATAGCGCAATAAATCAAAGTGCATTGTCTGTAGGAGGCCCTGGCGCATGAATCTGTGCAGCGGGATCGACCTCGGACCGCCAGGGGCCGAGAAAACCACCGTCTCATGGGGTCGGACACTCAGGGTCAGGGAAAAATCCAATACATATCTGGTGATATCTCGGGTGCTATTATAGATAGCGCAATAAATCGAAATGCATTGTCTGTAGGAGGACCTGGCGCATAAATCTGTGCAGCGGGATCTACCTCGGACCACCAGGGGCCGAGAAAATCACCGTCTCTTGGGAAAGGACACTCAGGGTCAGGGAAAAATCCAATATATATCTGGTGATATCTCGGGTGCTATTAGAGATAGCGCAATAAATCAAAGTGAATTATCTGCAGGGGGCCCTGGCGCATGAATCTGTGCAGCGGGATCGACCTCGGACTACGAGGGACCGGGAAAACCATCGACACATGGGGCCGGACACTCAGGGTCAGGGAAAAATCGAGTATATATCTGGTGATATCTCGGGTGCAATTAGAGATAGCGCAATAAATCAAAGTGAATTGTCTGCAGGAGGCCCTGGCGCATGAATCTGTGCAGCGGCAACGACCTCGGACCACAAGGGGCCGAGAGAATCACCGTCTCATGGGGTCGGACACTCAGGGTCAGGGAAAAATCGAATATATATCTGGTGATATCTCGGGTGCTATTAGAGATAGCGCAATAAATCAAAGTGAATTATCTGCAGGGGGCCCTGGCGCATGAATCTGTGCAGCGGGAACGACCTCGGACCAGCAGGGGCCGAGAAAACCACAGTCTCATGGGGTCGGACACTCAGGGTCAAGGAAAAATCCAATATATATCTGGTGATATCTCGGATGCTATTACAGATAGCGCAATAAATCAAAGTGAATTATCTATAAGGGGCCCTGGCGCATGAATCTGTGCAGCGGGATCGACCTCGGACTACGAGGGACCGGGAAAACCATCGACACATGGGGCCGGACACTCAGGGTCAGGGAAAAATCCAATATATATCTGGTGATATCTCGGGTGCAATTAGAGATAGCGCAATAAATCAAAGTGCATTGTCTGCAGGAGGCCCTGGCGCATGAATCTGTGCAGCGGGAACGACCTCGGAGCACCAGGGGCCGAGAAAACCACCGACACATGGGGCCGGAAACTCAGGGTCGGGGAAAAATTCAATATATATCTGGTGATATCTCGGGTGCTCTTACAGATTGCGCACTAAACCAAAGTGAATCATCTGCAGGGGGCCCTGGCGCATGAATCTGTGCAACGGAATCGACATCGGATCACGAGGGACCGAGAAATCCATCGACACATGGGGTCGGACACTCAGGGTCAGCGAAAAATCCAAAATATATCTGGTGATATCTCGGGTGCTATTACAGATAGCGCAATAAATCAAAGTGCATTGTCTGTAGGAGGCCCTGGCGCATGAATCTGTACAGCGGGAACGACCTCGGGCCACCAGGGGCCGAGAAAACCATCGACACATGGGGCCGGACACTCAGGGTCAGGGAAAAATCCAATATATATCTGGTGATATCTCGGGTGCTATTACAGATAACGCAATAAACCAAAGTACATTGTCTGTAGGAGGCCCTGGCGCATGAATCTGTGCAGCGGGAACGACCTCGGACCCCCAGGGGCCGAGAAAACTACCGTCTCATGGGGTCGGACACTCAGGGTCAGCGAAAAACCCAATATATATCTGGTGATATCTCGGGTGCTATTAGAGATAGCGCAATAAATCAAAGTGAATTATCTGCAGGGTGCCCTGGCGCATGAATCTGTGCAGCGGGATCGACCTCGGACTACGAGGGACCGAGAAAACCATCGACACATGGGGCCGGACACTCAGGGTCAGGGAAAAATCCAATATATATCTGGTGATATTTCGGGTGCTATTAGAGATAGCGCAATAAATCAAAGTGAATTATCTGCAGGGGGCCCTGGCGCATGAATCTGTGAAGCGGGATCGACCTCGGACCACGGGGGACCGAGAAAACCATCGACACATGGGGCCGGACTGTCAGGGTCAAGGAAAAATCCAATATATATCTGGTGATATCTCGGGTGCTATTACAGATAGCGCAATAAATCAAAGTGCATTGTCTGCAGGAGGCCCTAGCGCATGAATCTGTGCAGCGGGAACGACCTCGGACCACCAGGGGCCGAGAAAACTACCGTCTCATGGGGTCGGACACTCAGGGTCAGGGAAAAATCCAATATATATCTGGTGATATCTCGTGTGCTATTAGAGATAGCGCAATAAATCAAAGTGCAATGTCTGCAGGAGGCCCTGGCGAATGAATCTGTGCAGCAGGAACGACCTCGGACCACCAGGGGCCGAGAAAATTACAGATATTCGGAATCCGTCACCCAAGGTCATGTAAAAATCCAGCATATATCTGGTGATATCTCGGGTGCTATTACAGATAGCGCGATAAATCAAAGTGCATTGTCTGCAAGAGGCCCTGGCGCATGGATATGTGCAGCGGCAACGACCTCGGACCACCAGGGGCCGAGAAAACCACCGTCTCATGGGGACGGACACTCAGGGTCAAGGAAAAATCCAATATATATCTGGTGATATCTCGGGTGCTATTACAGATAGCGCAATAAATCAAAGTGAATGATCTGCAGGGGGCCCTGGCGCATGAATCTGTGCAGCGGGATCGACCTCGGACCACGATGGACCGAGAAAACCATCGACACATGGGGCCGGACACTCAGGTTCAGGGAAAAATCCAATATATATCTGGTGATATCTCGGGTGCTATTAGAGATAGCGCAATAAACCCAAGTGCATTGTCTGCAAGAGGCCCTGGCGCATGAATACGTGCAGCGGGAACGACCTCGGAGCACCAGGGGCCGAGAAAACCACCGACACATGGGGCCGGACACTCAGGGTCGGGGAAAAATTCAATATATATCTGGTGATATCTCGGGTGCTCTTACAGATTGCGCACTAAACCAAAGTGAATCATCTGCAAGGGGCCCTGGCGCATGAATCTGTGCAACGGAATCGACATCGGATCACGAGGGACCGAGAAATCCATCGACACATGGGGTCGGACACTCAGGGTCAGCGAAAAATCCAAAATATATCTGGTGATATTTCGGGTGCTATTACAGATAGCGCAATAAATCAAAGTGCATTGTCTGTAGGAGGCCCTGGCGCATGAATCTGTACAGCGGGAACGACCTCGGGCCACCAGGGGCCGAGAAAACTATCGTCTCATGGGTCCGTACACTCAGGGTCAGGGAAAAATCCAATATATATCTGGTGATATCTCGGGTGCCATTACAGATAGCGCAATAAACCAAAGTGCACTGTCTGCAGCAGGCCCTGGCGCACGAATCTGTGCAGCGGGAACGACCTCGGACCACCAGGGGCCGAGAAAACCACCGTCTCATGGGGTCGGACACTCAGGGTCAGGGAAAAATCCAATATATATCTGGTGATATCTCGGGTGCTATTACAGATAACGCAATAAATCAAAGTGCATTGTCTGTAGGAGGTGCTCGCGAATGAATCTGTGCAGCAGGAACGATCTCGGACCACCTGGGGCCGAGGAAATTACAGATACTCGGAATCCGTCGCCCAAGGTCATGTAAAAATCCAGCATACATCTGGTGATATCTCGGGTGCTATTATAGATAGCGCATTAAACCAAAGTACATTGTCTGTAGGAGGCCCTGGCGCATGAATCTGTGCAGCGGGAACGACCTCGGACCACCAGGGGCCGAGAAAACCACCGACACATGCGGCCGGACACTCAGGGTCGGGGAAAAATTCAATATATATCTGGTGATATCTCGGGTGCTTTTATAGATAGCGCAATAAACCAAAGTGCATTGTCTGTAGGAGGCCCTGGCGCATGAATCTGTGCAGCGGGAACGACCTCGGACCATCAGGGGCCGGGAAAACCACCGTCTCATGGGGTCAGACACTCAGGGTCAGCGAAAAATCCAATATATATCTGGTGATATCTCGGGTGCTATTAGAGATAGCGCAATAAATCAAAGTGCATTGTCTGCAAGAGGCCCTGGCGCATGAATATGTGCAGCGGGATCGACCTCGTACTACGAGGGACCGAGAAAACCATCGACACTTGGGGCCGGACACACAGGGTCAGGGAAAAATCCAATATATATCTGGTGATATCTCGGGTGCTATTAGAGATAGCGAAATAAATAAAAGTACATTGTCTGTAGGAGGCCCTGGCGCATGAATCTGTGCAGCGGGAACGACCTCGGACCAGCAGGGGCCGAGAGAACCACCGTCTCATGGGGTCGGACACTCAGGGTCAAGGAAAAATCCAATATATATCTGGTGATATCTCGGGTGCTATTCCAGATAGCGCAATAAATCAAAGTGCATTGTCTGCAGGAGGCCCTGGCGCATGCATCTGTGCAGCGGGATCTACCTCGGACCACCAGGGGCCGAGAAAATCACCGTCTCATGGGGCCGGACTGTCAGGGTCAGGGAAAAATCCAATATATATCTGGTGATATCTCGGGTGCTGTTATAGATAGCGCAATAAACCAAAGTGCATTGTCTGTAGGAGGCCCTGGCGCATGAATATGTGCAGCGGGAACGACCTCGGACCATCAGGGGCCGAGAAAACCACCGTCTCATGGGGTTGGACACTCAGGGTCAGCGAAAAATCCAATATATATCTGGTGATATCTCGGGTGCTATTAGAGATAGCGCAATAAATCAAAGTGAATTATCTGCAGGGGGCCCTGGCGCATGAATCTGTGCAGCGGGATCGGCCTCGGACTACGATGGACCGAGAAAACCATCGAAACATGGGGCCGGACACTCAGGGTCAGGGAAAAATCCAATATATATCTGGAGATATCTCGGGTGCTATTAGAGATAGCGCAATAAATCAAAGTGCATTGTCTGTAGGAGGTGCTCGCAAATGAATCTGTGCAGCAGGAACGACCTCGGACCACCTGGGGCCGAGGAAATTACAGATACTCGGAATCCGTCGCCCAAGGTCATGTAAAAATCCAGCATACATCTGGTGATATCTCGGGTGCTATTATAGATAGCGCATTAAACCAAAGTACATTGTCTCTAGGAAACCCTGGCGCATGAATCTGTGCAGCGGGAACGACCTCGGACCAGCAGGGGCCGAGAGAACCACCGTCTCATGGGGCCGGACTGTCAGGGTCAGGGAAAAATCCAATATATATCTGGTGATATCTCGGGTGCTATTAGAGATAGCGCAATAAATCAAAGTGAATTATCTGCAGGGGGCCCTGGCGCATGAATCTGTGCAGCGGGAACGACCTCGGGCCAGCAGGGGCCGAGAAAATCACCGAAACATGGGGCCGGGCACTCAGGGTCAGTGAAAAATCCAATATATATCTGGTAATATCTCGGGTGCTATTATAGATAGCGCAATAAATCAAATTGCATTGTCTGTAGGAGGCCCTGGCGCATGAATCTGAGCAGCGGGAACGACCTCGGAGCACCAGGGGCAGAGAAAATCACCGAAACATGGGGCCGGGCACACAGGGTCAGGGAAAAATCCAATATATATCTGGTGATATCTCGGGTGCTATTATAGATAGCGCAATAAATCAAAGTGCATTGTCTGTAGGAGGCCCTGGCGCATGAATCTGTGCAGCGGAAACGACCTCGGACCACCAGGGGCCGAGAAAACCACCGACACATGTGGCCGGACACTCAGGGTCGGGGAAAAATTCAATATATATCTGGTGATATCTCGGGTGCTCTTACAGATAGCGCACTAAACCAAAGTACATTATCTGTAGGAGGCCCTGGCGCATGAATCTGTGCAGCGGGATCGACCTCGGACCACTAGGGGCCGAGAAATCCATCAACACATGGGGTGGGACACTCAGGGTCAGCGAAATTCCAATATATATCTGGTGATATCTCGGGTGCTATTAGTGATAGCGCAATAAATCAGAGTGAATTATCTACAGGGTGCCCTGGCGCATGAATCTGTGCAGCGGGATCGACCTCAGACTACGAGGGACCGAGAAAACCATCGGCACATGGGGCCGGACACTCAGGGTCAGGGAAAAATCCAATATATATCTGGCGATATCTCGGGTGCTATTAGAGATAGCGCAATAAACCAAAGTGCATTGTCTGCAGGAGGCCCTGGCGCATGAATCTGTGCAGCGGGATCGACCACGGACCACCAGGGGCCGAGAAAATCACTGTCTCGTGGGGCCGGACTGTCCGGGTCAGGAAAAAATCCAATACATATCTGGTGATATCTCGGGTGCTCTTACAGATAGCGCACTAAACCAAAGTGAATCATCTGCAGGGGGCACTGGCGCCTGAATCTGTGCAGCGGGATCGAGATCGGACCACGAGGGACCGAGAAAACCATCGACACATGGGGCCGGACACTCAGGGTCAGCGAAAAATCCAATATATATCTGGTGATATCTCGGGTGCTATTACAGATAGCGCAATAAACCAAAGTGCATCGTCTGCAGCAGGCCCTGGCGCATGAATCTGTGCAGCCTGAACAACCTCGGACCACCAGGGGCCGAGAAAACCACCGTCTCATGGGGCCGGACACTCAGGGTCAGGGAAAAATCCAGCATATATCTGGTGATATCTCGGGTTCTATTACAGATAGCGCGATAAATCAAAGTGCGTTGTCTGTAGGAGTCCCTGCCGCATGTATCTGTGCAGCGGGATCGACCTCGGACCACTAGGGGCCGAGAAATCCATCAACACATGGGGTGGGACACTCAGGGTCAGCGAAATTCCAATATATATCTGGTGATATCTCGGGTGCTATTAGAGATAGCGCAATAAATCAAAGTGCATTGTCTGTAGGAGGCACTGGCGCATGAATCTGTACAGCGGCAACGACCTCGGACCACCAGGGGCCGAGAAAACTACCGACTCATGGGTCCGGACACTCAGGGTCAGGGAAAAATCCAATATATATCTGGCGATATCTCGGGTGCTATTAGAGATAGCGCAATAAACCAAAGTGCATTGTCTGCAGGAGGCCCTGGCGCATGAATCTGTGCAGCGGGATCGACCACGGACCACCAGGGGCCGAGAAAATCACTGTCTCGTGGGGCCGGACTGTCCGGGTCAGGAAAAAATCCAATACATATCTGGTGATATCTCGGGTGCTCTTACAGATAGCGCACTAAACCAAAGTGAATCATCTGCAGGGGGCACTGGCGCCTGAATCTGTGCAGCGGGATCGAGATCGGACCACGAGGGACCGAGAAAACCATCGACACATGGGGCCGGACACTCAGGGTCAGCGAAAAATCCAATATATATCTGGTGATATCTCGGGTGCTATTACAGATAGCGCAATAAACCAAAGTGCATCGTCTGCAGCAGGCCCTGGCGCATGAATCTGTGCAGCCTGAACAACCTCGGACCACCAGGGGCCGAGAAAACCACCGTCTCATGGGGCCGGACTGCCAGGATAAGGGAAAAATGCAATATAAATCTGGTGATATCTCAGGTGCTAGTACAGATAGCGCAATAAATCAAAGTGCATTGTCTGCAGGAGGCCCTGGCGCATGAATCTGTGCAGCGGGAACGACCTCGGACCACCAGGGGCCGAGAAAACCACCGTCTCATGGGGCCGGACTGCCAGGGTCAGGGAAAAATCCAATATATATCTGGTGATATCTCGGATGCTATTACAGATAGCGCAATAAATCAAAGGGCATTGTCGGTAGGAGGCAGTGGCGAATGAATCTGTGCAGCAGGAACGACCTCGGACAACCAGGCGCCGAGAAAATTACAGATATTCGGAATACGTCACCCAATGTCATGTAAAAATCCAGCATATATCTGGTGATATCTCGGGTGCTATTACAGATAGCGCAATAAATCAAAGTGCATTGTCTGTAGGAGGCCCTGGCGCATGAATATGTGCAGCGGGAACGACCTCGGACCACCAGGGGCCGAGAAAACCAACGTCTCATGGGGTCGGGCACTCAGGGTCAGCGAAAAATCCAATATATATCAGCTGATATCTCGGGTGCTATTAGAGATAGCGCAATTAATCAAAGTGAATTATCTGCAGGGTGCCCTGGCGCATGAATCTGTGCAGCGGGATCGACCTCGGACTACGAGGGACCGAGAAAACCATCGACACATGGGGCCGGACACTCAGGGTCAGGGAAAAATCCAATATATATCTGGTGATATCTCGGGTGCTATTAGAGATAGCGCAATAAATCAAAGTGAATTATCTGCAGGGGGCCCTGGCGCATGAATCTGTGCAGCGGGATCGACCTCGGACCACGAGGGACCGAGAAAACCATCGACACATGGGGCCGGAATGTCAGGGTAAAGGAAAAATCCAATATATATCTGGTGATATCTCGGGTGCTATTACAGATAGCGCAATAAATCAAAGTGCATTGTCTGTAGGAGGCACTGGCGCATGAATCTGTACAGCGGCAACGACATCGGACCACCAGGGGCCGAGAAAACCACCGTCACCTGGGGCCGGACTGTCAGGGTCAGGGAAAAATCCAATATAAATCTGGTGATATCTCGCGTGCTATTACAGATAGCGCAATAAATCAAAGTGCATTGTCTGCTGGAGGCGCTGGCGCATGAATCTGTGCAGCGGGAACGACCTCGGACCGCCAGGGGCCGAGAAAATTACAGATATTCGGAAGCCATCACCCAAGGTCATGTAAAAATCCAGCATATATCTGGTGTTATCTCAGGTGCTATTAGAGATAGCGCGATAAATCAAAGTGCATTGTCTCCAGGAAGCCCTGGCGCATGAATCGGTGCAGCGGGAACGACCTCGGACGACTAGGGGCCGAGAAAATCACCGTCTCATGGGGCCGGAATGACAGGGTCAGGGAAAAATCCAATATATATCTGGTGATATCTCGGGTGCTATTAGAGACAGCGCGATAAATCAAAGTGCAATGTCTGTAGGAGGCACTGGCGAATAAATCTGTGCAGCAGGGACGACCTCGGACCACCTGGGGCCGAGGAAATTACAGATATTCGGAATCCGTCGCCCAAGGTCATGTAAAAATCCAGCATACATCTGGTGATATCTCGGGTGCTATTACAGATAGCGCAATAAACCAAAGTGAATTATCTGCAGGAGGCCCTGGCGCATGAATCTGTGCAGCGGGAACGACCTCGGACCACTAGGGGCCGAGAAAACCACCGTCTCATGGGGCCGGACGCTCAGGGTCCGGGGAAAATCCAATATATATCTGGTGATATCTCGGGTGCTCTTACAGATAGCGCACTAAACCAAAGTGCATTGTCTGTAGGAGGCCCTGGCGCATGAATCTGTGCAGCGGGATAGACCTCGGACCACCAGGGGCCGAGAAATCCATCGACACATGGGGTCGGACACTCACGGTCAGCGAAAAATCCAATATATATCTGGTGATATCTCGGGTGCTATTACAGATAGCGCAACAAATCAAAGTGCATTGTCTGTAGGAGGCACTGGCGCATGAATCTGTACAGCGGCAACGACCTCGGACCACCAGGGGCCGAGAAAACTACCGTCTCATGGGTCCGGACGCTCAGGGTCAGGGGAAAATCCAATAAATAACTGGTGGTATCTCGGGTGATATTTGAGATAGCGCAATAAACCAAAGTGCATTGTCTGCAGCAGGCCCTGGCGCATGAATCTGTGCAGCGGGAACGACCTCGGACCACCAGGGGCCGAGAAAACCACCGTCTCATTGGGTCGGACACTCAGGGTCATGTAAAAATCCAGCATACATCTGGTGATATCTCAGGTGCTATTAGAGATAGCGCATTAAACCAAAGTACATTGTCTGTAGGAGGCCCTGGCGCATGAATCTGTGCAGCGGGATCGACCTCGGACCACCAGGGGCCGAGAAATCCATCGACACATGGGGTCGGACACTCACGGTCAGCGAAAAATCCAATATATATCTGGTGATATCTCGGGTGCTATTACAGATAGCGCAACAAATCAAAGTGCATTGTCTGTAGGAGGCACTGGCGCATGAATCTGTACAGCGCCAACGACCTCGGACCACCAGGGGCCGAGAAAACTACCGTCTCATGGGGTCGGACACTCAGGGTCAGCGAAAAATCCAATATATATCTGGTGATATCTCGGGTGCTATTACAGATAGCGCAATAAATAAAAGTGCATTGTCTGTAGGAGGCCCAGAACATGAATCTGGGCAGCGGGAACGACCTCGGAACACCAGGGGCCGAGAAAACCACCGTCTCATGGGGCCAGACACTCAGGGTCAGGGGAAATCCAATATATATCTGGTGATATCTCGGGTGCTATTAGAGACAGCGCGATAAACCAAAGTGCATTGTCTGTAGGAGGCCCTGGCGCATGAATATGTACAGCGGGAACGACCTCGGACCATCAGGGGCCGAGAAAACCACCGTCTCATGGGGTCGGACACTCAGGGTCAGGGAAAAATCCAATATATATCTGGTGATATCTCGGGTGCTATTACAGATAGCGCAATAAATCAAAGTGCATTGTCTGCAGGAGGCCCTGGCGCATGAATCTGTGCAGCGGGAACGACCTCGGACCGCCAGGGGCCGAGAAAACCACCGTCTCATGGGGTCGAACTGTCAGGGTCAGGGAAAAATCCAATATATATCTGGTGATATCTCGGGTGCTATTAGAGATAGGGCAATAAACCAAAGTGCATTGTCTGCAAGAGGCCCTGGCGCATGAATCTGTGCAGCGGGATCGACCTCGGACCACCAGGGGCCGAGAAAACCACCGTCTCATGGGGCCGGACACTCAGGGTCAGGGAAAAATCCAATATATATCTGCTGATATCTCGGGTGCTATTACAGATAGCGCAATAAATCAAAGTGCATTGTCTGTAGGAGGCCCTGGCGCATGAATCTGTGCAGCGGGAACGACCTCGGACCACCAGGGGCCAAGAAAACCACCGACACATGGGGCCGGACACTCAGGGTCAGGGAAAAATCCAATATATATCTGGTGTTATCTCTGGTGCTGTTATAGATAGCGCAATAAATCAAAGTGCATTGTCTGTAGGAGGCCCTGGCGCATGAATCTGTGCAGCGGGATCGACCTCGGACCGCCAGGGGCCGAGAAAACCACCGTCTCATGGGGTCGGACACTCAGGGTCAGGGAAAAATCCAATACATATCTGGTGATATCTCGGGTGCTATTATAGATAGCGCAATAAATCGAAATGCATTGTCTGTAGGAGGACCTGGCGCATAAATCTGTGCAGCGGGATCTACCTCGGACCACCAGGGGCCGAGAAAATCACCGTCTCTTGGGAAAGGACACTCAGGGTCAGGGAAAAATCCAATATATATCTGGTGATATCTCGGGTGCTATTAGAGATAGCGCAATAAATCAAAGTGAATTATCTGCAGGGGGCCCTGGCGCATGAATCTGTGCAGCGGGATCGACCTCGGACTACGAGGGACCGGGAAAACCATCGACACATGGGGCCGGACACTCAGGGTCAGGGAAAAATCGAGTATATATCTGGTGATATCTCGGGTGCAATTAGAGATAGCGCAATAAATCAAAGTGAATTGTCTGCAGGAGGCCCTGGCGCATGAATCTGTGCAGCGGCAACGACCTCGGACCACAAGGGGCCGAGAGAATCACCGTCTCATGGGGTCGGACACTCAGGGTCAGGGAAAAATCGAATATATATCTGGTGATATCTCGGGTGCTATTAGAGATAGCGCAATAAATCAAAGTGAATTATCTGCAGGGGGCCCTGGCGCATGAATCTGTGCAGCGGGAACGACCTCGGACCAGCAGGGGCCGAGAAAACCACAGTCTCATGGGGTCGGACACTCAGGGTCAAGGAAAAATCCAATATATATCTGGTGATATCTCGGATGCTATTACAGATAGCGCAATAAATCAAAGTGAATTATCTATAAGGGGCCCTGGCGCATGAATCTGTGCAGCGGGATCGACCTCGGACTACGAGGGACCGGGAAAACCATCGACACATGGGGCCGGACACTCAGGGTCAGGGAAAAATCCAATATATATCTGGTGATATCTCGGGTGCAATTAGAGATAGCGCAATAAATCAACGTGCATTGTCTGCAGGAGGCCCTGGCGCATGAATCTGTGCAGCGGGAACGACCTCGGAGCACCAGGGGCCGAGAAAACCACCGACACATGGGGCCGGAAACTCAGGGTCGGGGAAAAATTCAATATATATCTGGTGATATCTCGGGTGCTCTTACAGATTGCGCACTAAACCAAAGTGAATCATCTGCAGGGGGCCCTGGCGCATGAATCTGTGCAACGGAATCGACATCGGATCACGAGGGACCGAGAAATCCATCGACACATGGGGTCGGACACTCAGGGTCAGCGAAAAATCCAAAATATATCTGGTGATATCTCGGGTGCTATTACAGATAGCGCAATAAATCAAAGTGCATTGTCTGTAGGAGGCCCTGGCGCATGAATCTGTACAGCGGGAACGACCTCGGGCCACCAGGGGCCGAGAAAACCATCGACACATGGGGCCGGACACTCAGGGTCAGGGAAAAATCCAATATATATCTGGTGATATCTCGGGTGCCATTACAGATAGCGCAATAAATCAAAGTGAATTATCTGCAGGGGGCCCTGGCGCATGAATCTGTGCAGCGGGAACGACCTCGGACCACGAGGGGCCGAGAAAATCACCGTCTCATGGGGCCGGACTGTCAGGGTCAGGGAAAAATCCAATATATATCTGGTGATATCTCGGGTGCTATTACAGATAACGCAATAAACCAAAGTACATTGTCTGTAGGAGGCCCTGGCGCATGAATCTGTGCAGCGGGAACGACCTCGGACCCCCAGGGGCCGAGAAAACTACCGTCTCATGGGGTCGGACACTCAGGGTCAGCGAAAAACCCAATATATATCTGGTGATATCTCGGGTGCTATTAGAGATAGCGCAATAAATCAAAGTGAATTATCTGCAGGGTGCCCTGGCGCATGAATCTGTGCAGCGGGATCGACCTCGGACTACGAGGGACCGAGAAAACCATCGACACATGGGGCCGGACTGTCAGGGTCAAGGAAAAATCCAATATATATCTGGTGATATCTCGGGTGCTATTACAGATAGCGCAATAAATCAAAGTGCATTGTCTGCAGGAGGCCCTAGCGCATGAATCTGTGCAGCGGGAACGACCTCGGACCACCAGGGGCCGAGAAAACTACCGTCTCATGGGGTCGGACACTCAGGGTCAGGGAAAAATCCAATATATATCTGGTGATATCTCGTGTGCTATTAGAGATAGCGCAATAAATCAAAGTGCAATGTCTGCAGGAGGCCCTGGCGAATGAATCTGTGCAGCAGGAACGACCTCGGACCACCAGGGGCCGAGAAAATTACAGATATTCGGAATCCGTCACCCAAGGTCATGTAAAAATCCAGCATATATCTGGTGATATCTCGGGTGCTATTACAGATAGCGCGATAAATCAAAGTGCATTGTCTGCAAGAGGCCCTGGCGCATGGATATGTGCAGCGGCAACGACCTCGGACCACCAGGGGCCGAGAAAACCACCGTCTCATGGGGACGGACACTCAGGGTCAAGGAAAAATCCAATATATATCTGGTGATATCTCGGGTGCTATTACAGATAGCGCAATAAATCAAAGTGAATGATCTGCAGGGGGCCCTGGCGCATGAATCTGTGCAGCGGGATCGACCTCGGACCACGATGGACCGAGAAAACCATCGACACATGGGGCCGGACACTCAGGTTCAGGGAAAAATCCAATATATATCTGGTGATATCTCGGGTGCTATTAGAGATAGCGCCATAAACCCAAGTGCATTGTCTGCAAGAGGCCCTGGCGCATGAATATGTGCAGCGGGAACGACCTCGGAGCACCAGGGGCCGAGAAAACCACCGACACATGGGGCCGGACACTCAGGGTCGGGGAAAAATTCAATATATATCTGGTGATATCTCGGGTGCTCTTACAGATTGCGCACTAAACCAAAGTGAATCATCTGCAAGGGGCCCTGGCGCATGAATCTGTGCAACGGAATCGACATCGGATCACGAGGGACCGAGAAATCCATCGACACATGGGGTCGGACACTCAGGGTCAGCGAAAAATCCAAAATATATCTGGTGATATTTCGGGTGCTATTACAGATAGCGCAATAAATCAAAGTGCATTGTCTGTAGGAGGCCCTGGCGCATGAATCTGTACAGCGGGAACGACCTCGGGGCACCAGGGGCCGAGAAAACTATCGTCTCATGGGTCCGTACACTCAGGGTCAGGGAAAAATCCAATATATATCTGGTGATATCTCGGGTGCCATTACAGATAGCGCAATAAACCAAAGTGCACTGTCTGCAGCAGGCCCTGGCGCACGAATCTGTGCAGCGGGAACGACCTCGGACCACCAGGGGCCGAGAAAACCACCGTCTCATGGGGTCGGACACTCAGGGTCAGGGAAAAATCCAATATATATCTGGTGATATCTCGGGTGCTATTACAGATAACGCAATAAATCAAAGTGCATTGTCTGTAGGAGGTGCTCGCGAATGAATCTGTGCAGCAGGAACGATCTCGGACCACCTGGGGCCGAGGAAATTACAGATACTCGGAATCCGTCGCCCAAGGTCATGTAAAAATCCAGCATACATCTGGTGATATCTCGGGTGCTATTATAGATAGCGCATTAAACCAAAGTACATTGTCTGTAGGAGGCCCTGGCGCATGAATCTGTGCAGCGGGAACGACCTCGGACCACCAGGGGCCGAGAAAACCACCGACACATGCGGCCGGACACTCAGGGTCGGGGAAAAATTCAATATATATCTGGTGATATCTCGGGTGCTGTTATAGATAGCGCAATAAACCAAAGTGCATTGTCTGTAGGAGGCCCTGGCGCATGAATATGTGCAGCGGGAACGACCTCGGACCATCAGGGGCCGGGAAAACCACCGTCTCATGGGGTCAGACACTCAGGGTCAGCGAAAAATCCAATATATATCTGGTGATATCTCGGGTGCTATTAGAGATAGCGCAATAAATCAAAGTGCATTGTCTGCAAGAGGCCCTGGCGCATGAATATGTGCAGCGGGATCGACCTCGTACTACGAGGGACCGAGAAAACCATCGACACTTGGGGCCGGACACACAGGGTCAGGGAAAAATCCAATATATATCTGGTGATATCTCGGGTGCTATTAGAGATAGCGAAATAAATAAAAGTACATTGTCTGTAGGAGGCCCTGGCGCATGAATCTGTGCAGCGGGAACGACCTCGGACCAGCAGGGGCCGAGAGAACCACCGTCTCATGGGGTCGGACACTCAGGGTCAAGGAAAAATCCAATATATATCTGGTGATATCTCGGGTGCTATTCCAGATAGCGCAATAAATCAAAGTGCATTGTCTGCAGGAGGCCCTGGCGCATGCATCTGTGCAGCGGGGTCTACCTCGGACCACCAGGGGCCGAGAAAATCACCGTCTCTTGGGGCCGGACTGTCAGGGTCAGGGAAAAATCCAATATATATCTGGTGATATCTCGGGTGCTGTTATAGATAGCGCAATAAACCAAAGTGCATTGTCTGTAGGAGGCCCTGGCGCATGAATATGTGCAGCGGGAACGACCTCGGACCATCAGGGGCCGAGAAAACCACCGTCTCATGGGGTTGGACACTCAGGGTCAGCGAAAAATCCAATATATATCTGGTGATATCTCGGGTGCTATTAGAGATAGCGCAATAAATCAAAGTGAATTATCTGCAGGGGGCCCTGGCGCATGAATCTGTGCAGCGGGATCGGCCTCGGACTACGATGGACCGAGAAAACCATCGAAACATGGGGCCGGACACTCAGGGTCAGGGAAAAATCCAATATATATCTGGAGATATCTCGGGTGCTATTAGAGATAGCGCAATAAATCAAAGTGCATTGTCTGTAGGAGGTGCTCGCAAATGAATCTGTGCAGCAGGAACGACCTCGGACCACCTGGGGCCGAGGAAATTACAGATACTCGGAATCCGTCGCCCAAGGTCATGTAAAAATCCAGCATACATCTGGTGATATCTCGGGTGCTATTATAGATAGCGCATTAAACCAAAGTACATTGTCTCTAGGAAACCCTGGCGCATGAATCTGTGCAGCGGGAACGACCTCGGACCAGCAGGGGCCGAGAGAACCACCGTCTCATGGGGCCGGACTGTCAGGGTCAGGGAAAAATCCAATATATATCTGGTGATATCTCGGGTGCTATTAGAGATAGCGCAATAAATCAAAGTGAATTATCTGCAGGGGGCCCTGGCGCATGAATCTGTGCAGCGGGAACGACCTCGGGCCAGCAGGGGCCGAGAGAACCACCGTCTCATGGGGTCGGACACTCAGGGTCAAGGAAAAATCCAATATATATCTGGTGATATCTCGGGTGCTATTACAGATAGCGCAATAAATCAAAGTGCATTGTCTGTAGGAGGCCCTGGCGGATGAATATGTGCAGCGGGAACGTCCTCGGACCACCAGGGGCCGAGAAAACCACCGTCTCATGGGGTCGGACACTCAGGGTCAGCGAAAAATCCAATATATATCTGGTGATATCTCGGGTGCTATTAGTGATAGCGCAATAAATCAGAGTGAATTATCTACAGGGTGCCCTGGCGCATGAATCTGTGCAGCGGGATCGACCTCGGACTACGAGGGACCGAGAAAACCATCGGCACATGGGGCCGGACACTCAGGGTCAGGGAAAAATCCAATATATATCTGGTGATATCTCGGGTGCTATTATAGATAGCGCAATAAATCAAAGTGCATTGTCTGTAGGAGGCCCTGGCGCATGCATCTGTGCAGCGGGAACGACATCGGACCACCAGGGGCCGAGAAAATTACAGATTTTCGGTATCCGTCACCCAATGTCATGTAAAAATCCAGCATATATCTGGTGATATTTCGGGTTCTATTACAGATAGCGCGATAAATCAAGGTGAATTATCTGCAGGGGGCCCTGGCGCATGAATCTGTGCAGCGGGATCGGCCTCGGACTACGAGGGACCGAGAAAACCATCGACACATGGGGCCGGACACTCAGTGTCAGGGAAAAATCCAATATATATCTGGTGATATCTCGGGTGCTATTAGAGATAGCGCAATAAATCAAAGTGAATTATCTGCAGCGGGCCCTACCGCATGAATCTGTGCAGCGGGATCGACCTCGGACCACCAGGGGCCGAGAAAACCACCGACACATGGGGCCGGACTGTCAGGGTCAGGGAAAAATCCAGTATATATCTGGTGATATCTCGGGTGCTATTAGAGATAGCGCAATAAATCAAAGTGCATTGTCTGTAGGAGGTGCTCGCGAATGAATCTGTGCAGCAGGAACGACCTCGGACCACCTGGGGCCGAGGAAATTACAGATACTCGGAATCCGTCGCCCAAGGTCATGTAAAAATCCAGCATACATCTGGTGATATCTCGGGTGCTATTATAGATAGCGCATTAAACCAAAGTACATTGTCTGTAGGAGGCCCTGGCGCATGAATCTGTGCAGCGGGAACGACCTCGGACCAGCAGGGGCCGAGAGAACCACCGTCTCATGGGGCCGGACTGTCAGGGTCAGGGAAAAATCCAATATATATCTGGTGATATCTCGGGTGCTATTAGAGATAGCGCAATAAATCAAAGTGAATTATCTGCAGGGGGCCCTGGCGCATGAATCTGGGCAGCGGGATCGACCTCAGACTACGAGGGACCGAGAAAACCATCGGCACATGGGGCCGGACACTCAGGGTCAGGGAAAAATCCAATATATATCTGGTGATATCTCGGGTGCTATTATAGATAGCGCAATAAATCAAAGTGCATTGTCTGTAGGAGGCCCTGGCGCATGAATCTGTGCAGCGGAAACGACCTCGGACCACCAGGGGCCGAGAAAACCACCGACACATGGGGCCGGACACTCAGGGTCGGGGAAAAATTCAATATATATCTGGTGATATCTCGGGTGCTCTTACAGATAGCGCACTAAACCAAAGTACATTATCTGTAGGAGGCCCTGGCGCATGAATCTGTGCAGCGGGATCGACCTCGGACCACTAGGGGCCGAGAAATCCATCAACACATGGGGTGGGACACTCAGGGTCAGCGAAATTCCAATATATATCTGGTGATATCTCGGGTGCTATTAGAGATAGCGCAATAAATCAAAGTGCATTGTCTGTAGGAGGCACTGGCGCATGAATCTGTACAGCGGCAACGACCTCGGACCACCAGGGGCCGAGAAAACTACCGACTCATGGGTCCGGACACTCAGGGTCAGGGAAAAATCCAATATATATCTGGCGATATCTCGGGTGCTATTAGAGATAGCGCAATAAACCAAAGTGCATTGTCTGCAGGAGGCCCTGGCGCATGAATCTGTGCAGCGGGATCGACCACGGACCACCAGGGGCCGAGAAAATCACTGTCTCGTGGGGCCGGACTGTCCGGGTCAGGAAAAAATCCAATACATATCTGGTGATATCTCGGGTGCTCTTACAGATAGCGCACTAAACCAAAGTGAATCATCTGCAGGGGGCACTGGCGCCTGAATCTGTGCAGCGGGATCGAGATCGGACCACGAGGGACCGAGAAAACCATCGACACATGGGGCCGGACACTCAGGGTCAGCGAAAAATCCAATATATATCTGGTGATATCTCGGGTGCTATTACAGATAGCGCAATAAACCAAAGTGCATCGTCTGCAGCAGGCCCTGGCGCATGAATCTGTGCAGCCTGAACAACCTCGGACCACCAGGGGCCGAGAAAACCACCGTCTCATGGGGCCGGACTGCCAGGATAAGGGAAAAATGCAATATAAATCTGGTGATATCTCAGGTGCTAGTACAGATAGCGCAATAAATCAAAGTGCATTGTCTGCAGGAGGCCCTGGCGCATGAATCTGTGCAGCGGGAACGACCTCGGACCACCAGGGGCCGAGAAAACCACCGTCTCATGGGGCCGGACTGCCAGGGTCAGGGAAAAATCCAATATATATCTGGTGATATCTCGGATGCTATTACAGATAGCGCAATAAATCAAAGGGCATTGTCTGTAGGAGGCCCTGGCGCATGAATATGTGCAGCGGGAACGACCTCGGACCACCAGGGGCCGAGAAAACCAACGTCTCATGGGGTCGGGCACTCAGGGTCAGCGAAAAATCCAATATATATCAGCTGATATCTCGGGTGCTATTAGAGATAGCGCAATTAATCAAAGTGAATTATCTGCAGGGTGCCCTGGCGCATGAATCTGTGCAGCGGGATCGACCTCGGACTACGAGGGACCGAGAAAACCATCGACACATGGGGCCGGACACTCAGGGTCAGGGAAAAATCCAATATATATCTGGTGATATCTCGGGTGCTATTAGAGATAGCGCAATAAATCAAAGTGAATTATCTGCAGGGGGCCCTGGCGCATGAATCTGTGCAGCGGGATCGACCTCGGACCACGAGGGACCGAGAAAACCATCGACACATGGGGCCGGAATGTCAGGGTAAAGGAAAAATCCAATATATATCTGGTGATATCTCGGGTGCTATTACAGATAGCGCAATAAATCAAAGTGCATTGTCTGTAGGAGGCACTGGCGCATGAATCTGTACAGCGGCAACGACATCGGACCACCAGGGGCCGAGAAAACCACCGTCACCTGGGGCCGGACTGTCAGGGTCAGGGAAAAATCCAATATAAATCTGGTGATATCTCGCGTGCTATTACAGATAGCGCAATAAATCAAAGTGCATTGTCTGCTGGAGGCGCTGGCGCATGAATCTGTGCAGCGGGAACGACCTCGGACCGCCAGGGGCCGAGAAAATTACAGATATTCGGAAGCCATCACCCAAGGTCATGTAAAAATCCAGCATATATCTGGTGTTATCTCAGGTGCTATTAGAGATAGCGCGATAAATCAAAGTGCATTGTCTCCAGGAAGCCCTGGCGCATGAATCGGTGCAGCGGGAACGACCTCGGACGACTAGGGGCCGAGAAAATCACCGTCTCATGGGGCCGGAATGACAGGGTCAGGGAAAAATCCAATATATATCTGGTGATATCTCGGGTGCTATTAGAGACAGCGCGATAAATCAAAGTGCAATGTCTGTAGGAGGCACTGGCGAATGAATCTGTGCAGCAGGAACGACCTCGGACCACCAGGGGCCGAGAAAACCACAGTCTCATGGGGCCGGACACTCAGGGTCAGGGGAAAATCCAATATATATCTGGTGATATCTCGGGTGCTATTAGAGACAGCGCAATAAACCAAAGTGAATTATCTGCAGGAGGCCCTGGCGCATGCATCTGTTCAGCGGGAACGACCTCGGACCACCAGGGGCCGAGAAAACCACAGTCTCATGTGGCCGGACAGTCAGGGTCAGGGAAAAATCCAATATATATCTGGTGATATCTCGGGCGCTATTAGAGATAGCGCAATAAACCAAAGTAAATTATCTGCAGGAGGCCCTGGCGAATGAATCTGTGCAGCGGGAACAACCTCGGACCACCAGGGGCCGAGAAAACCACTGTCTCATGGGGCCGGACTGTCAGGTTCAAGGAAAAATCCAATATATATCTGGTGATATCTCGGGTGCTATTACAGATAGCGCAATAAATCAAAGTGCATTGTCTGCAGGAGGCCCTGGCGCATGCATCTGTTCAGCGGGAACGACCTCGGACCACCAGGGGCCGAGAAAACCACAGTCTCATGGGGCCGGACACTCAGGGTCAGGGGAAAATCCAATATATATCTGGTGATATCTCGGGTGCTATTAGAGACAGCGCAATAAACCAAAGTGAATTATCTGCAGGAGGCCCTGGCGCATGCATCTGTTCAGCGGGAACGACCTCGGACCACCAGGGGCCGAGAAAACCACAGTCTCATGTGGCCGGACAGTCAGGGTCAGGGGAAAATCCAATATATATCTGGTGATATCTCGGGCGCTATTAGAGATAGCGCAATAAACCAAAGTAAATTATCTGCAGGAGGCCCTGGCGAATGAATCTGTGCAGCGGGAACAACCTCGGACCACCAGGGGCCGAGAAAACCACTGTCTCATGGGGTCGGACACTCAGGGTCAGGGAAAAATCCAATATATATCTGGTGATATCTCGTGTGCTATTAGAGATAGCGCAATAAATCAAAGTGAATTATCTGCAGGGGGACCTGGCGCATGAATATGTGCTGCGGGATCGACCTCGGACCACGAGGGACAGAGAAAACCATCGACACATGGGGCCGGACTGTCAGGTTCAAGGAAAAATCCAATATATATCTGGTGATATCTCGGGTGCTATTACAGATAGCGCAATAAATCAAAGTGCATTGTCTGCAGGAGGCCCTAGCGCATGAATCTGTGCAGCGGGAACGCCCTCTGACCCCCAGGGGCCGAGAAAACCACCGTCTCATGGGGTCGGACACTCAGGGTTAGCGAAAAATCCAATATATATCTGGTGATATCTCGGGTGCTATTAAAGATAGCGCAATAAATCAAAGTGAATTATCAGCAGGGGGCCCTGGCGCATGAATCTGTGCAGCAGGATCGACCTCGGACTACGAGGGACCGAGAAAACCATCGACACATGGGGCCGGACACTCAGGGTCAGGGAAAAATCCAATATATATCAGGTGATATCTCGGGTGCTATTAGAGATAGCGCAATAAATCAAAGTGAATTATCTGCAGGGGGCCCTGGCGCATGAATCTGTGCAGCGGGAACGACCTCGGACCACCAGGGGCCGAGAAAACTACCGTCTCATGGGGCCGGACACTCAGGGTCAGGGAAAAATCCAATATATATCTGGTGATATCTCGGGTGCTATTAGAGATAGCGCAATAAATCAAAGTGCATTGTCTGCAAGAGGCCCTGGCGCATGAATATGTGAAGCGGGATCGACCTCGGACCACGAGGGACCGAGAAAACCATCGACACATGGGGCCGGAATGTCAGGGTAAAGGAAAAATCCAATATATATCTGGTGATATCTCGGGTGCTATTACAGATAGCGCAATAAATCAAAGTGCATTGTCTGTAGGAGGCCCTGGCGCATGAATCTGTGCAGCGGGATCGACCTCGGACTACGAGGGACCGAGAAAACCATCGACACATGGGGCCGGACACTCAGGGTCAGGGAAAAATCCAATATATATCTGGTGATATCTCGGGTGCTATTAGAGATAGCGCAATAAATCAAAGTGAATTATCTGCAGGGGGCCCTGGCGCATGAATCTGTGCAGCGGGATCGACCTCGGACCACGAGGGACCGAGAAAACCATCGACACATGGGGCCGGAATGTCAGGGTAAAGGAAAAATCCAATATATATCTGGTGATATCTCGGGTGCTATTACAGATAGCGCAATAAATCAAAGTGCATTGTCTGTAGGAGGCACTGGCGCATGAATCTGTACAGCGGCAACGACATCGGACAACCAGGGGCCGAGAAAACCACCGTCACCTGGGGCCGGACTGTCAGGGTCAGGGAAAAATCCAATATAAATCTGGTGATATCTCGCGTGCTATTACAGATAGCGCAATAAATCAAAGTGCATTGTCTGCTGGAGGCGCTGGCGCATGAATCTGTGCAGCGGGAACGACCTCGGACCGCCAGGGGCCGAGAAAATTACAGATATTCGGAAGCCATCACCCAAGGTCATGTAAAAATCCAGCATATATCTGGTGTTATCTCAGGTGCTATTAGAGATAGCGCGATAAATCAAAGTGCATTGTCTCCAGGAAGCCCTGGCGCATGAATCGGTGCAGCGGGAACGACCTCGGACGACTAGGGGCCGAGAAAATCACCGTCTCATGGGGCCGGAATGACAGGGTCAGGGAAAAATCCAATATATATCTGGTGATATCTCGGGTGCTATTAGAGACAGCGCGATAAATCAAAGTGCAATGTCTGTAGGAGGCACTGGCGAATGAATCTGTGCAGCAGGAACGACCTCGGACCACCAGGGGCCGAGAAAACCACAGTCTCATGGGGCCGGACACTCAGGGTCAGGGGAAAATCCAATATATATCTGGTGATATCTCGGGTGCTATTAGAGACAGCGCAATAAACCAAAGTGAATTATCTGCAGGAGGCCCTGGCGCATGCATCTGTTCAGCGGGAACGACCTCGGACCACCAGGGGCCGAGAAAACCACAGTCTCATGTGGCCGGACAGTCAGGGTCAGGGAAAAATCCAATATATATCTGGTGATATCTCGGGCGCTATTAGAGATAGCGCAATAAACCAAAGTAAATTATCTGCAGGAGGCCCTGGCGAATGAATCTGTGCAGCGGGAACAACCTCGGACCACCAGGGGCCGAGAAAACCACTGTCTCATGGGGCCGGACTGTCAGGTTCAAGGAAAAATCCAATATATATCTGGTGATATCTCGGGTGCTATTACAGATAGCGCAATAAATCAAAGTGCATTGTCTGCAGGAGGCCCTGGCGCATGCATCTGTTCAGCGGGAACGACCTCGGACCACCAGGGGCCGAGAAAACCACAGTCTCATGGGGCCGGACACTCAGGGTCAGGGGAAAATCCAATATATATCTGGTGATATCTCGGGTGCTATTAGAGACAGCGCAATAAACCAAAGTGAATTATCTGCAGGAGGCCCTGGCGCATGCATCTGTTCAGCGGGAACGACCTCGGACCACCAGGGGCCGAGAAAACCACAGTCTCATGTGGCCGGACAGTCAGGGTCAGGGGAAAATCCAATATATATCTGGTGATATCTCGGGCGCTATTAGAGATAGCGCAATAAACCAAAGTAAATTATCTGCAGGAGGCCCTGGCGAATGAATCTGTGCAGCGGGAACAACCTCGGACCACCAGGGGCCGAGAAAACCACTGTCTCATGGGGTCGGACACTCAGGGTCAGGGAAAAATCCAATATATATCTGGTGATATCTCGGGTGCTATTAGAGATAGCGCAATAAATCAAAGTGAATTATCTGCAGGGGGACCTGGCGCATGAATATGTGCTGCGGGATCGACCTCGGACCACGAGGGACAGAGAAAACCATCGACACATGGGGCCGGACTGTCAGGTTCAAGGAAAAATCCAATATATATCTGGTGATATCTCGGGTGCTATTACAGATAGCGCAATAAATCAAAGTGCATTGTCTGCAGGAGGCCCTAGCGCATGAATCTGTGCAGCGGGAACGCCCTCTGACCCCCAGGGGCCGAGAAAACCACCGTCTCATGGGGTCGGACACTCAGGGTTAGCGAAAAATCCAATATATATCTGGTGATATCTCGGGTGCTATTAAAGATAGCGCAATAAATCAAAGTGAATTATCAGCAGGGGGCCCTGGCGCATGAATCTGTGCAGCAGGATCGACCTCGGACTACGAGGGACCGAGAAAACCATCGACACATGGGGCCGGACACTCAGGGTCAGGGAAAAATCCAATATATATCAGGTGATATCTCGGGTGCTATTAGAGATAGCGCAATAAATCAAAGTGAATTATCTGCAGGGGGCCCTGGCGCATGAATCTGTGCAGCGGGAACGACCTCGGACCACCAGGGGCCGAGAAAACTACCGTCTCATGGGGCCGGACACTCAGGGTCAGGGAAAAATCCAATATATATCTGGTGATATCTCGGGTGCTATTAGAGATAGCGCAATAAATCAAAGTGCATTGTCTGCAAGAGGCCCTGGCGCATGAATATGTGAAGCGGGATCGACCTCGGACCACGAGGGACCGAGAAAACCATCGACACATGGGGCCGGAATGTCAGGGTAAAGGAAAAATCCAATATATATCTGGTGATATCTCGGGTGCTATTACAGATAGCGCAATAAATCAAAGTGCATTGTCTGTAGGAGGCCCTGGCGCATGAATCTGTGCAGCGGGATCGACCTCGGGTTACGAGGGACCGAGAAAACCATCGACACATGGGGCCGGACTGTCAGGGTCAAGGAAAAATCCAATATATATCTGGTGATATCTCGGGTGCTATTACAGATAGCGCAATAAATCAAAGTGCATTGTCTGCAGGAGGCCCTAGCGCATGAATCTGTGCAGCGGGAAGGACCTCGGACCACCAGGGGTCGAGAAAACTACCGTCTCATGGGGTCGGACACTCAGGGTCAGGGAAAAATCCAATATATATCTGGTGATATCTCGGGTGCTATTAGAGATAGCACAATAAATCAAAGTCCATTGTCTGCAGGAGGCGCTAGCGCATGAATCTGTGCAGCGTGATCGACCTCGGACCACCAGGGGTCGAGAAAACCACCGACACATGGGGCCGGACACTCAGGTTCAGGGAAAAATCCAATATATATCTGGTGATATCTCGGGTGCTATTAGAGATAGCGCAATAAACCCAAGTGCATTGTCTGCAAGAGGCCCTGGCGCATGAATATGTGCAGCGGGAACGACCTCGGAGCACCAGGGGCCGAGAAAACCACCGACACATGGGGCCGGACACTCAGGGTCGGGGAAAAATTCAATATATATCTGGTGATATCTCGGGTGCTCTTACAGATTGCGCACTAAACCAAAGTGAATCATCTGCAGGGGGCCCTGGCGCATGAATCTGTGCAACGGAATCGACATCGGATCACGAGGGACCGAGAAATCCATCGACACATGGGGTCGGACACTCAGGGTCAGCGAAAAATCCAAAATATATCTGGTGATATCTCGGGTGCTATTACAGATAGCGCAATAAATCAAAGTGCATTGTCTGTAGGAGGCCCTGGCGCATGAATCTGTACAGCGGGAACGACCTCGGGCCACCAGGGGCCGAGAAAACCATCGACACATGGGGCCGGACACTCAGGGTCAGGGAAAAATCCAATATATATCTGGTGATATCTCGGGTGCCATTACAGATAGCGCAATAAATCAAAGTGAATTATCTGCAGGGGGCCCTGGCGCATGAATCTGTGCAGCGGGAACGACCTCGGACCACGAGGGGCCGAGAAAATCACCGTCTCATGGGGCCGGACTGTCAGGGTCAGGGAAAAATCCAATATATATCTGGTGATATCTCGGGTGCTATTACAGATAACGCAATAAACCAAAGTACATTGTCTGTAGGAGGCCATGGCGCATGAAGATGTGCAGCGGGAACGACCTCGGACCACGAGGGGCCGAGAAAATCGCCGTCTCATGGGGCCGGACTGTCAGGGTCAGGGAAAAATCCAATATATATCTGGTGACATGTCGGGTGCTATTACAGATAACGCAATAAACCAAAGTACATTGTCTGTAGGAGGCCCTGGCGCATGAATCTGTGCAGCGGGAACGACCTCGGACCCCCAGGGGCCGAGAAAACTACCGTCTCAAGGGGTCGGACACTCAGGGTCAGCGAAAAACCCAATATATATCTGGTGATATCTCGGGTGCTATTAGAGATAGCGCAATAAATCAAAGTGCATTGTCTGTAGGAGGCCCTGGCGCATGAATCTGTGCAGCGGGATCGACCTCGGGCTACGAGGGACCGAGAAAACCATCGACACATGGGGCCGGACTGTCAGGGTCAAGGAAAAATCCAATATATATCTGGTGATATCTCGGGTGCTATTACAGATAGCGCAATAAATCAAAGTGCATTGTCTGCAGGAGGCCCTAGCGCATGAATCTGTGCAGCGGGAAGGACCTCGGACCACCAGGGGCCGAGAAAACTACCGTCTCATGGGGTCGGACACTCAGGGTCAGGGAAAAATCCAATATATATCTGGTGATATCTCGGGTGCTATTAGAGATAGCACAATAAATCAAAGTCCATTGTCTGCAGGAGGCGCTAGCGCATGAATCTGTGCAGCGTGATCGACCTCGGACCACCAGGGGTCGAGAAAACCACCGAAACATGGGGCCGGGCACTCAGGGTCAGGGAAAAATTCAATATATATCTGGTGATATCTCGGGTGCTATTACAGATAACGCAATAAATCAAAGTGCATTGTCTGTAGGAGGTACTGGCGAATGAATGTGTGCAGCGGGATCGACGTCGGACCACCTGGGGCCGAGGAAATTACAGATATTCGGAATCCGTCGCCCAAGGTCATGTAAAAATCCAGCATACATCTGGTGATATCTCGGGTGCTATTAGAGATAGCGCATTAAACCAAAGTACATTGTCTGTAGGAGGCCCTGGCGCATGAATCTATCCAGCGGGAAAGACCTCGGACCCCCAGGGGCCGAGAAAACCGCCGTCTCATGGGGTCGGACACTCAGGGTCAGCGAAAAATCCAATATATATCAGGTGATATCTCGGGTGCTATTAGAGATAGCGCAATAAACCAAAGTGCCTTGTCTGTAGGAGGCCCTGGCGCATCAAGATGTGCAGCGGGAACGACCTCGGACCACGAGGGGCCGAGAAAATCACCGTCTCATGGGGCCGGACTGTCAGGGTCAGGGAAAAATCCAATATATATCTGGTGATATCTCGTGTGCTATTAGAGATAGCGCAATAAATCAAAGTGAATGATCTGCAGGGGGCCCTGGCGCATGAATCTGTGCAGCGGGATCGACCTCGGACTACGAGGGACCAAGAAAACCATCGACACATGGGGCCGGACACTCAGGTTCAGGGAAAAATCCAATATATATCTGGTGATATCTCGGGTGCTATTAGAGATAGCGCAATAAACCTAAGTGCATTGTCTGTAGGAGGTACTGGCGAATGAATGTGTGCAGCGGGATCGACGTCGGACCACCTGGGGCCGAGGAAATTACAGATATTCGGAATCCGTCGCCCAAGGTCATGTAAAAATCCAGCATACATCTGGTGATATCTCGGGTGCTATTAGAGAGAGCGCATTAAACCAAAGTACATTGTCTGTAGGAGGCCCTGGCGCATGCATCTGTTCAGCGGGAACGACCTCGGACCACCAGGGGCCGAGAAAACCACAGTCTCATGGGGCCGGACGGTCAGGGTCAGGGGAAAATCCAATATATATCTGGTGATATCTCGGGCGCTATTAGAGATAGCGCAATAAACCAAAGTAAATTATCTGCAGGAGGCCCTGGCGAATGAATCTGTGCAGCGGGAACAACCTCGGACCACCAGGGGCCGAGAAAACCACTGTCTCATGGGGTCGGACACTCAGGGACAGGGAAAAATCCAATATATATCTGGTGATATCTCGGGTGTTATTAGAGATAGCGCAATAAATCAAAGTGAATTATCTGCAGGGGGACCTGGCGCATGAATATGTGCTGCGGGATCGACCTCGGACCACGAGGGACCGAGAAAACTATCGACACATGGGGCCGGACTGTCAGGTTCAAGGAAAAATCCAATATATATCTGGTGATATCTCGGGTGCTATTACAGATAGCGCAATAAATCAAAGTGCATTGTCTGCAGGAGGCCCTAGCGCATGAATCTGTGCAGCGGGAACGACCTCTGACCCCCAGGGGCCGAGAAAACCACCGTCTCATGGGGTCGGACACTCAGGGTTAGCGAAAAATCCAATATATATCTGGTGATATCTCGGGTGCTATTAAAGATAGCGCAATAAATCAAAGTGAATTATCAGCAGGGGGCCCTGGCGCATGAATCTGTGCAGCGGGATCGACCTCGTACTACGAGGGACCGAGAAAACCATCGACACATGGGGCCGGACACTCAGGGTCAGGGAAAAATCCAATATATATCAGGTGATATCTCGGGTGCTATTAGAGATAGCGCAATAAATCAAAGTGAATTATCTGCAGGGGGCCCTGGCGCATGAATCTGTGCAGCGGGAACGACCTCGGACCACCAGGGGCCGAGAAAACTACCGTCTCATGGGGCCGGACACTCAGGGTCAGGGAAAAATCCAATATATATCTGGTGATATCTCGGGTGCTATTAGAGATACCGCAATAAACCAAAGTGCATTGTCTGTAGGAGGCCCTGGCGCATGAATATGTGCAGAGGGAACGACATCGGACCATCAGGGGCCGAGAAAACCACCGTCTCATTGGGTCGGACACTCAGGGTCAGCGAAAAATCCAATATATATCTGGTGATATCTCGGGTGCTATTAGAGATAGCGCAATAAATCAAAGTGCATTGTCTGCAAGAGGCCCTGGCGCATGAATATGTGCAGCGGGATCGACCTCGGACTACGAGGGACCGAGAAAACCATCGACACTTGGGGCCGGACACTCAGGGTCAGGGAAAAATCCAATATATATCTGGTGATATCTCGGGTGCTATTAGAGATAGCGCAATAAATCAAAGTGCATTGTCTGTAGGAGGCACTGGCGCATGAATCTGTACAGCGGCAACGACATCGGACCACCAGGGGCCGAGAAAACCACCGTCACATGGGGCCGGACTGTCAGGGTCAGGGAAAAATCCAATATAAATCTGGTGATATCTCGCGTGCTATTACAGATAGCGCAATAAATCAAAGTGCATTGTCTGCAGGAGGCGCTGGCGCATGAATCTGTGCAGCGGGAACGACCTCGGACCGCCAGGGGCCGAGAAAATTACAGATATTCGGAATCCATCACCCAAGGTCATGTAAAAATCCAGCATATATCTGGTGATATCTCGGGTGCTATTACAGATAGCGCAATAAATCAAAGTGCATTGTCTGTAGGAGGCCCTGGCGCATGAATCTGTGCAGCGGGAACGACCTCGGACCACCAGGGGCCAAGAAAACCACCGACACATGGCGCCGGACACTCAGGGTCAGGGAAAAATCCAATATATATCTGGTGATATCTCGGGTGCTATTAGAGATAGCGCAATAAATCAAAGTGAATTATCTGCAGGGCGCCCTGGCGCATGAATCTGTGCAGCGGGAACGACCTCGGACCACGAGGGGCCGAGAAAATCACCGTCTCGTGGGGCCGGACTGTCAGGGTCAGGGAAAAATCCAATATATATCTGGTGATATCTAGGGTGCTATTACAGATAACGCAATAAACCAAAGTACATTGTCTGTAGGAGGCCCTGGCGCATGAATCTGTGCAGCGGGAACGACCTCGGACCCCCAGGGGCCGAGAAAACTACCGTCTCATGGGGTCGGACACTCAGGGTCAGCGAAAAATCCAATATATATCAGGTGATATCTCGGGTGCTATTAGAGATAGCGCAATAAATCAAAGTGAATTATCTGCAGGGGGCCCTGGCGCATCAAGATGTGCAGCGGGAACGTCCTCGGACCACGAGGGGCCGAGAAAATCACCGTCTCATGGGGCCGGACTGTCAGGGTCAGGGAAAAATCCAATATATATCTGGTGATATCTCGTGTGCTATTAGAGATAGCGCAATAAATCAAAGTGAATGATCTGCAGGGGGCCCTGGCGCATGAATCTGTGCAGCGGGATCGACCTCGGACTACGAGGGACCAAGAAAACCATCGACACATGGGGCCGGACACTCAGGTTCAGGGAAAAATCCAATATATATCTGGTGATATCTCGGGTGCTATTAGAGATAGCGCAATAAACCCAAGTGCATTGTCTGCAAGAGGCCCTGGCGCATGAATATGTGCAGCGGGAACGACCTCGGAGCACCAGGGGCCGAGAAAACCACCGACACATGGGGCCGGACACTCAGGGTCGGGGAAAAATTCAATATATATCTGGTGATATCTCGGGTGCTCTTACAGATTGCGCACTAAACCAAAGTGAATCATCTGCAGGGGGCCCTGGCGCATGAATCTGTGCAACGGAATCGACATCGGATCACGAGGGACCGAGAAATCCATCGACACATGGGGTCGGACACTCAGGGTCAGCGAAAAATCCAAAATATATCTGGTGATATCTCGGGTGCTATTACAGATAGCGCAATAAATCAAAGTGCATTGTCTGTAGGAGGCCCTGGCGCATGAATCTGTACAGCGGGAACGACCTCGGGCCACCAGGGGCCGAGAAAACCATCAACACATGGGGCCGGACACTCAGGGTCAGGGAAAAATCCAATATATATCTGGTGATATCTCGGGTGCTATTACAGATAGCGCAATAAATCAAAGTGCATTGTCTGCAGGGTGCCCTGGCGCATGAATCTGTGCAGCGGGAACGACCTCGGACCAGCAGGGGCCGAGAAAATCACCGTCTCATGGGGTCGGACACTCAGGGGCAGGGAAAAATCCAATATATATCTGGTGATATCTCGGGTGCTAATATAGATAGCGCAATAAATCAAAGTGCATTGTCTGTAGGAGGCCCTGGCGCATCAATCTGTGCAGCGGGATCTACGTCGGACCACCAGGGGCCGAGAAAATCACAGTCTCATGGGGCCGGACTGTCCGGGTCAGGGAAAAATCCAATATATATCTGGTGATATCTCGGGTGCTATTACAGATAGCGCAATAAATCAAAGTGCATTGTCTGCAGGAGGCCCTGGCGCATGAATCTGTGCCGCGGGAACGACCTCGGACCACCAGGGGCCGAGAAAATCAACGTCTCATTGTGTCGGACACTCAGGGTCAGGGAAAAATCCAATATATATCTGGTGATATCTCGGGTGCTATTATAGATAGCGCAATAAATCAAAGTGCATTGTCTGTAGGAGGCCCTGGCGCATGAATCTGTGCAGCGGGATCGACCTCGGACCACCAGGGGCCGAGAAAATCACCGTCTCATGGGGCCGGACTGTCCGGGTCAGGGAAAAATCCAATATATATCTGGTGATATCTCGGGTGCTATTACAGATAGCGCAATAAATCAAAGTGCATTGTCTGCAGGAGGCCCTGGCGCATGAATCTGTGCAGCGGGATCTATCTCGGACCACCAGGGGCCGAGAAAATCACCGTCTCATGGGGCCGGACTGTCAGGGTCAGGGAAAAATCCAATATATATCTGGTGATATCTCGGGTGCTATTATAGATAGCGCAATAAATCAAAGTGAATTATCTGCAGAGGGCCCTGGCGCATGAATCTGTGCAGCGGGAACGAGCTCGGACCAGCAGGGGCCGAGAAAACCACCGTCTCATGGGGTCGGACACTCAGGGTCAAGGAAAAATCCAATATATATCTGGTGATATCTCGGGTGCTATTACAGATAGCGCAATAAATCAAAATGCATTGTCTGCAGGAGGCCCTGGCGCATGAATCTGTGCAGCGGGAACGACCTCGGACCACCAGGGGCCGAGAAAATCACCGTCTCATGGGGTCCGACACTCAGGGTTAGGGAAAAATCCAATATAATTCCTTATGATATCTCGGGTGCTATTATAGATAGCGCCATAAATCAAAATGCATTGCCTGTAGGAGGCCCTGGCGCATGAATCTGTGCAGCGGGATCTATCTCGGACCACCAGGGGCCGAGAAAATCACCGTCTCATGGGGCCGGACTGTCAGGGTCAGGGAAAAATCCAATATATATCTGGTGATATCTCGGGTGCTATTATAGATAGCGCAATAAATCAAAGTGAATTATCTGCAGAGGGCCCTGGCGCATGAATCTGTGCAGCGGGAACGAGCTCGGACCAGCAGGGGCCGAGAAAACCACCGTCTCATGGGGTCGGACACTCAGGGTCAAGGAAAAATCCAATATATATCTGGTGATATCTCGGGTGCTATTACAGACAGCGCAATAAATCAAAGTGCATTGTCTGCAGGAGGCCCTGGCGCATGAATCTGTGCAGCTGGAACGACCTCGGAGCACCAGGGGCCGAGAAAATCACCGTCTCATGGGGTCGGACACACAGGGACAGGGAAAAATCCAATATATATCTGGTGATATCTCGGGTGCTATTATACATAGCGCAATAAATCAAGGTGCATTGTCTGTAGGAGGCCCTGGCGCATGAATCTGTGCAGCGGGAACGACCTCGGACCAGCAGGGGCCGAGAGAACCACCGTCTCATGGGGCCGGACTGTCAGGGTCAGGGAAAAATCCAATATATATCTGGTGATATCTCGGGTGCTATTAGAGATAGCGCAATAAATCAAAATGCATTGTCTGTAGGAGGACCTGGCGCATGAATCTGTGCAGCGGGATCTACCTCGGACCACCAGGGGCCGAGAATATCACCGTCCCATGGGGAGGGACTGACAGGGTCAGAGAAAAATCCAATATATATATGGTGATATCTCGGGTGCTATTACAGATAGCGCAATAAACCAAAGTGCATTGCCTGCAGGAGGCCCTGGCGCATGAACCTGTGCAGCTGGAACGACCTCGGAACACCAGGAGCCGAGAAAATCACCGTCACATGGGGTCGGACACTCAGGGTCACGGAAAAATCCAATTTATATCTAGTGATATCTCGGGTGCTATTATAGATAGCGCAATAAATCAAAGTGCATTGTCTGTAGGAGGCCCTGGCGCATGAATCTGTGCAGCAGGATCGACCTCGGACCACCAGGGCCAGAGAAAATCACCGTCTCATGGGGCCGGACTGTCACGGTCAGGGAAAAATCCAATATATATCTGGTGATGTCTCGGGTGCTATTCGAGATAGCGCAATAAATGAAAGTGAATTATCTGCAGGGGCCCTGGCGCATGAATCTGTGCAGCGGGATCGACCTCGGACTACGAGGGACCGAGAAAACCATCGACACATGGGGCCGGACACTCAGGGTCAGGGAAAAATCTAATATATATCTGGTGATATCTCGGGTGTTATTAGAGTTAGCGCAATAAACCAAAGTGAATTATCTGCAGGGGGCCCTGGCGCATGAATCTGTGCAGCGGGATCGACCTCGGACCACGAGGGACCGAGAAAACCATCGACACATGGGGCCGGACTGTAAGGGTCAAGAAAAAATCCAATATATATCTGGTGATATCTCGGGTGCTATTACAGATAGCGCAATAAATCAAAGTGCATTGTCTGTAGGAGGCCCTGGCGCATGAATCTGTGCAGCGGGAACGACCTCGGACCACCAGGTGCCGAGAAAACCACCGACACATGGCGCCGGACACTCAGGGTCAGGGAAAAATCCAATATATATCTGGTGATATCTCGGCTGCTATTAGAGATAGCGCAATAAATCAAAGTGAATTATCTGCAGGAGGCCCTGGCACATGAATCTGTGCAGCGGGAACCAGCTCGGACCACCAGGGGCCGAGAAAACCACCGTCTCATGGGGTGGGACACTCAGGGTCAGGGAAAAATCCAATATATATCTGGTGATATCTCGGGTGCTATTACAGATAGCGCAATAAACCAAAGTGAATTGTCTGTAGGAGGCCCTGGCGCATGAATATGTGCAGCGGGAACCAGCTCGGACCACCAGGGGCCGAGAAAACCGCCGTCTCATGGGGTCGGACACTCAGGGTCGGGAAAAAATCCAATATATATCTGGTGATATCTCGGGTGCAGTTAGAGATAGCGCAAGAAACCAAAGTGAATTACATGCAGGAGGCCCTGGCGCATGCACCTGTTCAGCGGGATCGACCTCGATCCACCAGGGGCCGAGAAAATCACCGTCTCGTGGGGCCGGACTGTCAGGGTCAGGGAAAAATCCAATATATATCTGGTGATATCTCGGGTGCTATTAGAGATAGCGCAATAAACCAAAGTGAATTATCTGCAGGAGGCCCTGTCGCATGAATCTGTGCAGCGGGAGCGATCTCGGACCACCAGGGGCCGAGAAAACCACCGTCTCATGGGGCCGGACTGTCAGGGTCAGGGAAAAATCCAATATATATCTGGTTATATCTCGGGTGCTATTAGAGATAGCGCAATAAATCCAAATGCATTGTGTTGTAGGAGGACCTGGCGCATGAATCTGTGCAGCGGGATCTACCTCGGACCACCAGGGGCCGAGAAAATCACCGTCTCATGGGGCCGGACTGTCCGGGTCAGGGAAAAATCCAATATATATCTGGTGATATCTCGGGTGCTATTACAGATAGCGCAATAAATCAAAATGCATTGTCTGCAGGAGGCCCTGGCGCATGAATCTGTGCAGCGGGAACGACCTCGGACCACCAGGGGCCGAGAAAATCACCGTCTCATGGGGTCCGACACTCAGGGTTAGGGAAAAATCCAATATAATTCCTTATGATATCTCGGGTGCTATTATAGATAGCGCCATAAATCAAAATGCATTGTCTGTAGGAGGCCCTGGCGCATGAATCTGTGCAGCGGGATCTATCTCGGACCACCAGGGGCCGAGAAAATCACCGTCTCATGGGGCCGGACTGTCAGGGTCAGGGAAAAATCCAATATATATCTGGTGATATCTCCGGTGCTATTAGAGATAGCGCAATAAATCAAAGTGAATTATCTGCAGAGGGCCCTGGCGCATGAATCTGTGCAGCGGGAACGAGCTCGGACCAGCAGGGGCCGAGAAAACCACCGTCTCATGGGGTCGGACACTCAGGGTCAAGGAAAAATCCAATATATATCTGGTGATATCTCGGGTGCTATTACAGACAGCGCAATAAATCAAAGTGCATTGTCTGCAGGAGGCCCTGGCGCATGAATCTGTGCAGCGGGAACGACCTCGGAGCACCAGGGGCCGAGAAAATCACCGTCTCATGGGGTCGGACACACAGGGACAGGGAAAAATCCAATATATATCTGGTGATATCTCGGGTGCTATTATACATAGCGCAATAAATCAAGGTGCATTGTCTGTAGGAGGCCCTGGCGCATGAATCTGTGCAGCGGGAACGACCTCGGACCAGCAGGGGCCGAGAGAACCACCGTCTCATGGGGCCGGACTGTCAGGGTCAGGGAAAAATCCAATATATATCTGGTGATATCTCGGGTGCTATTAGAGATAGCGCAATAAATCAAAATGCATTGTCTGTAGGAGGACCTGGCGCATGAATCTGTGCAGCGGGATCTACCTCGGACCACCAGGGGCCGAGAATATCTCCGTCCCATGGGGAGGGACTGACAGGGTCAGAGAAAAATCCAATATATATATGGTGATATCTCGGGTGCTATTCGAGATAGCGCAATAAATGAAAGTGAATTATCTGCAGGGGCCCCGGCGAATGAATCTGTGCAGCGGGATCGACCTCGGACTACGAGGGACCGAGAAAACCATCGACACATGGGGCCGGACACTCAGGGTCAGGGAAAAATCTAATATATATCTGGTGATATCTCGGGTGCTATTACAGATAGCGCAATAAATCAAAGTGCATTGTCTGTAGGAGGCCCTGGCGCATGAATCTGTGCAGCGGGAACCAGCTCGGACCACCAGGGGCCGAGAAAACCGCCGTCTCATGGGGTCGGACACTCAGGGTCGGGAAAAAATCCAATATATATCTGGTGATATCTCGAGTGCTATTACTGATAGCGCAATAAACCAAAGTGAATTATCTGTAGGAGGCCCTGGCGCATGAATCTGCGCAGCGGGATCGACCTAGGACCACCAGGGGCCGAGAAAACCACCGACACATGGGGCCGGACACTCAGGGTCAGGGAAAAATCCAATATATATCTGGTGATATCTCGGGTGTTATTAGTGATAGAGCAATAAACCAAGGTGAATTAACTGCAGGAGGCCCTGGCACATGAATCTGTGCAGCGGGAACGACCTCGGACCACCAGGGGCCGAGAAAACCACCGTCTCATGGGGCCGGACACTCAGGGTCAGGGAAAAATCCAATATATATCTGGTGATATCTCGGGTGCAGTTAGAGATAGCGCAAGAAACCAAAGTGAATTACATGCAGGAGGCCCTGGCGCATGCACCTGTTCAGCGGGATCGACCTCGATCCACCAGGGGCCGAGAAAATCACCGTCTCGTGGGGCCGGACTGTCAGGGTCAGGGAAAAATCCAATATATATCTGGTGATATCTCGGGTGCTATTAGAGATAGCGCAATAAACCAAAGTGAATTATCTGCAGGAGGCCCTGTCGCATGAATCTGTGCAGCGGGAGCGATCTCGGACCACCAGGGGCCGAGAAAACCACCGTCTCATGGGGCCGGACTGTCAGGGTCAGGGAAAAATCCAATATATATCTGGTGATATCTCGGGTGCTATTAGAGATAGCGCAATAAATCCAAATGCATTGTCTGTAGGAGGACCTGGCGCATGAATCTGTGCAGCGGGATCTACCTCGGACCACCAGGGGCCGAGAAAATCACCGTCTCATGGGGCCGGACTGTCCGGGTCAGGGAAAAATCCAATATATATCTGGTGATATCTCGGGTGCTATTACAGATAGCGCAATAAATCAAAATGCATTGACTGCAGGAGGCCCTGGCGCATGAATCTGTGCAGCGGGAACGACCTCGGACCACCAGGGGCCGAGAAAATCACCGTCTCATGGGGTCCGACACTCAGGGTTAGGGAAAAATCCAATATAATTCCTTATGATATCTCGGGTGCTATTATAGATAGCGCCATAAATCAAAATGCATTGTCTGTAGGAGGCCCTGGCGCATGAATCTGTGCAGCGGGATCTATCTCGGACCACCAGGGGCCGAGAAAATCACCGTCTCATGGGGCCGGACTGTCAGGGTCAGGGAAAAATCCAATATATATCTGGTGATATCTCGGGTGCTATTATAGATAGCGCAATAAATCAAAGTGAATTATCTGCAGAGGGCCCTGGCGCATGAATCTGTGCAGCGGGAACGAGCTCGGACCAGCAGGGGCCGAGAAAACCACCGTCTCATGGGGTCGGACACTCAGGGTCAAGGAAAAATCCAATATATATCTGGTGATATCTCGGGTGCTATTACAGACAGCGCAATAAATCAAAGTGCATTGTCTGCAGGAGGCCCTGGCGCATGAATCTGTGCAGCGGGAACGACCTCGGAGCACCAGGGGCCGAGAAAATCACCGTCTCATGGGGTCGGACACACAGGGACAGGGAAAAATCCAATATATATCTGGTGATATCTCGGGTGCTATTATACATAGCGCAATAAATCAAGGTGCATTGTCTGTAGGAGGCCCTGGCGCATGAATCTGTGCAGCGGGAACGACCTCGGACCAGCAGGGGCCGAGAGAACCACCGTCTCATGGGGCCGGACTGTCAGGGTCAGGGAAAAATCCAATATATATCTGGTGATATCTCGGGTGCTATTAGAGATAGCGCAATAAATCAAAATGCATTGTCTGTAGGAGGACCTGGCGCATGAATCTGTGCAGCGGGATCTACCTCGGACCACCAGGGGCCGAGAATATCACCGTCCCATGGGGAGGGACTGACAGGGTCAGAGAAAAATCCAATATATATATGGTGATATCTCGGGTGCTATTACAGATAGCGCAATAAACCAAAGTGCATTGCCTGCAGGAGGCCCTGGCGCATGAACCTGTGCAGCGGGAACGACCTCGGAACACCAGGAGCCGAGAAAATCACCGTCACATGGGGTCGGACACTCAGGGTCACGGAAAAATCCAATTTATATCTAGTGATATCTCGGGTGCTATTATAGATAGCGCAATAAATCAAAGTGCATTGTCTGTAGGAGGCCCTGGCGCATGAATCTGTGCAGCGGGATCGACCTCGGACCACCAGGGCCAGAGAAAATCACCGTCTCATGGGGCCGGACTGTCACGGTCAGGGAAAAATCCAATATATATCTGGTGATATCTCGGGTGCTATTCGAGATAGCGCAATAAATGAAAGTGAATTATCTGCAGGGGCCCTGGCGCATGAATCTGTGCAGCGGGATCGACCTCGGACTACGAGGGACCGAGAAAACCATCGACACATGGGGCCGGACACTCAGGGTCAGGGAAAAATCTAATATATATCTGGTGATATCTCGGGTGCTATTAGAGTTAGCGCAATAAACCAAAGTGAATTATCTGCAGGGGGCCCTGGCGCATGAATCTGTGCAGCGGGATCGACCTCGGACCACGAGGGACCGAGAAAACCATCGACACATGGGGCCGGACTGTAAGGGTCAAGAAAAAATCCAATATATATCTGGTGATATCTCGGGTGCTATTACAGATAGCGCAATAAATCAAAGTGCATTGTCTGTAGGAGGCCCTGGCGCATGAATCTGTGGAGCGGGAACGACCTCGGACCACCAGGTGCCGAGAAAACCACCGACACATGGCGCCGGACACTCAGGGTCAGGGAAAAATCCAATATATATCTGGTGATATCTCGGCTGCTATTACCGATAGCGCAATAAACCAAAGTGAATTAACTGCAGGAGGCCCTGGCGCATGAATCTGTGCAGCGGGAACGACCTCGGACCACCAGGTGCCGAGAAAACCACAGACACATGGCGCAGGACACTCAGGGTCAGGGAAAAATCTAATATATATCTGGTGATATCTCGGATGCTATTAGAGGTAGCGCGATAAATCAAAGTGCATTGTCTGTAGGAGGCACTGGCGCATGAATCTGTGCAGCGGGAACGACCTCGGACCACCGGGGGCCGAGAAAACCACCGTCTCATAGGGTGGGACACTCAGGGTCAGGGAAAAATCCAATATAAATGTGGTGATATCTCGGGTGCAGTTAGAGATAGCGCAAGAAACCAAAGTGAATTATCTGCAGGGGGCCCTGGCGCATGAATCTGTGCAGCTGGATCGACCTCGGACCACGAGGGACCGAGAAAACCATCGACACATGGGGCCGGACTGTAAGGGTCAAGAAAAAATCCAATATATATCTGGTGATATCTCGGGTGCTATTACAGATAGCGCAATAAATCAAAGTGCATTGTCTGTAGGAGGCCCTGGCGCATGAATCTGTGCAGCGGGAACCAGCTCGGACCACCAGGGGCCGAGAAAACCACCGTCTCATGGGGTCGGACACTCAGGGACTGGAAAAAATCCAATATATATCTGGTGATATCTCGGGTGCTATTACAGATAGCGCAATAAATCAAAGTGCATTGTCTGTAGGAGGCCCTGGCGCATGAATCTGTGCAGCGGGAACCAGCTCGGACCACCAGGGGCCGAGAAAACCACCGTTTCATGGGGCCGGACACTCAGGGTCAGGGAAAAATCCAATATATATCTGGTGATATCTCGGGTGCAGTTAGAGATAGCGCAAGAAACCAAAGTGAATTACATGCAGGAGGCCCTGGCGCATGCACCTGTTCAGCGGGATCGACCTCGATCCACCAGGGGCCGAGAAAATCACCGTCTCGTGGGGCCGGACTGTCAGGGTCAGGGAAAAATCCAATATATATCTGGTGATATCTCGGATGCTATTAGAGATAGCGCAATAAACCAAAGTGAATTATCTGCAGGAGGCCCTGTCGCATGAATCTGTGCAGCGGGAGCGATCTCGGGCCACCAGGGGCCGAGAAAACCACCGTCTCATGGGGCCGGACACTCAGGGTCAGGGGAAAAGCCAATATATATCTAGTGATAACTCTGGTGCTATTACCGATAGCGCAATAAATCAAACTGCATTTTCTGTAGGAGGCCCTGGCGCATGAATCTGTGCAGCGGGAACGACCTCGGACCACCGGGGGCCGAGAAAACCACCGTCTCATAGGGTGGGACACTCAGGGTCAGGGAAAAATCCAATATAAATGTGGTGATATCTCGGGTGCAGTTAGAGATAGCGCAAGAAATCAAAGTGAATTATATGCAGGGGGCCCTGGCGCATGAATCTGTGCAGCGGGATCGACCTTGGACCACGAGGGACCGAGAAAACCATCGACACATGGGGCCGGACTGTAAGGGTCAAGAAAAAATCCAATATATATCTGGTGATATCTCGGGTGCTATTACAGATAGCGCAATAAATCAAAGTGCATTGTCTGTAGGAGGCCCTGGCGCATGAATCTGTGCAGCGGGAACGACCTCGGACCACCAGGGGCCGAGAAAACCACCGTCTCATAGGGTCGGACACTCAGGGTCAGGGAAAAATCCAATATAAATCTGGTGATATCTCGGCTGCTATTAGAGATAGCGCAATAAATCAAAGTGAATTATCTGCAGGGGGCACTGGCGCATTAATCTGTGCAGCGGGAACGACCTCGGACCACCAGGGGCCGAGAAAACCACCGTCTCATGGGGCCGGACACTCAGGGTCAGGGGAAAATCCAATATATATCTAGTGATATCTCGGGTGCTATTACAGATAGCGCAATAAATCAAAGTGCATTGTCTGTAGGAGGCACTGGCGAATGAATCTGAGCAGCAGGAACGACCTCGGACAACCAGGCGCCGAGAAAATTACAGATATTCGGAATCCGTCACCCAATGTCATGTAAAAATCCAGCATATATCTGGTGATATCTCGGGTGCTATTACAGATAGCGCAATAAATCAAAGTTCATTGTCTGTAGGAGGCACTGGCGAATGAATCTGTGCAGCAGCAACGACCTCGGACAACCAGGCGCCGAGAAAATTACAGATATTCGGAATCCGTCACCCAAGGTCATGTAAAAATCCAGCATATATCTGGTGATATCTCGGGTGCTATTACAGATAGCGCAATAAATCAAAGTGCATTGTCTGTAGGAGGCCCTGGCGCATGAATCTGTGCAGCGGGAACCAGCTCGGACCACCAGGGGCCGAGAAAACCACCGTCTCATGGAGTCGGACACTCAGGGTCGTGAAAAAATCCAATATATATCTGGTGATATCTCGAGTGCTATTACTGATAGCGCAATAAACCAAAGTGAATTAACTGCAGGAGGCCCTGGCGCATGAATCTGTGCAGCGGGAACGAGCTCGGACCACCAGGTGCCGAGAAAACCACCGACACATGGCGCCGGACACTCAGGGTCAGGGAAAAATCTAATATATATCTGGTGATATCTCGGATGCTATTAGAAATAGCGCGATAAATCAAAGTGCATTGTCTGCAGGAAGCCCTGGCGCATGATTCTGTGCAGCGGGAACGAACTCGGACCACCAGGGGCCGAGAAAACCACAGTCTGATCGGGCCGGACACTCAGGGTCAGGGGAAAATCCAATATATATCTGGTGATATCTCGGGTGCAGTTAGAGATAGCGCAAGAAACCAAAGTGAATTACCTGCAGGAGGCCCTGGCGCATGCACCTGTTCAGCGGGATCGACCTCGGACCACCAGGGGCCGAGAAAATCACCGTCTCGTGGGGCCGGACTGTCAGGGTCAGGGAAAAATCCAGCATATATCTGGTGATATCTCGGGTGCTATTACAGATAGCGCAATAAATCAAAGTGCATTGTCTGTAGGAGGCCCTGGCGCATGAATCTGTGCAGCGGAAACGACCTCGGACCACCAGGGGCCGAGAAAACCACCGTCTCATGGGGCCGGACACTCAGGGTCAGGGGAAAATCCAATATATATCTGGTGATATCTCTGGTGCTATTACAGATAGCGCAATAAATCAAAGTTCATTGTCTGTAGGAGGCACTGGCGAATGAATCTGTGCAGCAGAAACGACCTCGGACAACCAGGCGCCGAGAAAATTACAGATATTCGGAATCCGTCACCCAAGGTCATGTAAATATCCAGCATATATCTGGTGATATCTCGGGTGCTATTACAGATAGCGCAATAAACCAAAGTGCATTGTCTGTAGGAGGCCCTGGCGCATGAATCTGTGCAGCGGGAACCTGCTCGGACGGCCAGGGGCCGAGAAAACCACCGTCTCATTGGGTCGGACACTCAGGGTCGGGAAAAAATCTAATATATATCTGGTGATATCTCGGATGCTATTAGAGATAGCGCGATAAATCAAAGTGCATTGTCTGCAGGAAGCACTGGCGCATGATTCTGTGCAGCGGGAACGAACTCGGACCACCAGGGGCCGAGAAAACCACAGTCTCATCGGGCCGGACACTCAGGGTCAGGGGAAAATCCAATATATATCTGGTGATATCTCGGGTGCAGTTAGAGATAGCGCAAGAAACCAAAGTGAATTACCTGCAGGAGGCCCTGGCGCATGCACCTGTTCAGCGGGATCGACCTCGGACCACCAGGGGCCGAGAAAATCACCGTCTCGTGGGGCCGGACTGTCAGGGTCAGGGAAAAATCCAATATATATCTGGTGATATCTCGGATGCTATTAGAGATAGCGCGATAAATCAAAGTGCATTTTCTGTAGGAGGCCCTGGCGCTTGAATCTGTGCAGCGGGAACGACCTCGGACCACCGGGGGCCGAGAAAACCACCGTCTCATAGGGTCGGACACTCAGGGTCAGGGTACAATCCAATATAAATCTGGTGATATCTCGGCTGCTATTAGAGATAGCGCAATAAATCAAAGTGAATTATCTGCAGGGGGCCCTGGCGCATGAATCTGTGCAGCGGGATCGACCTCGGACCACGAGGGACCAAGAAAACCATCGACACATGGGGCCGGACTGTAAGGGTCAAGAAAAAATCCAATATATATCTGGTGATATCTCGGGTGCTATTACAGATAGCGCAATAAATCAAAGTGAATCATCTGCAGGGGGCCCTGGCGCATGAATCTGTGCAGCGGGAACGACCTCGGACCAGCAGGGTCCGAGAAAACCACCGTCTCATGGGGCCGGACTGTAAGGGTCAAGAAAAAATCCAATATATATCTGGTGATATCTCGGGTGCTATTACAGATAGCGCAATAAATCAAAGTGAATTATCTGCAGGGGGCCCTGGCGCATGAATCTGTGCAGCGGGAACGACCTCGGACCAGCAGGGTCCGAGAAAACCACCGTCTCATGGGGCCGGACTGTCCGGGTCAGGGAAAAATCCAATATATATCTGGTGATATCTCGGGTGCTATTAGAGATAGCGCAATAAATCAAGGTGAATTAACTGCAGGAGGCCCTGGCGCATGAATCTGTGCAGCGGGAACGACCTCGGACCACCGGGGGCCGAGAAAACCACCGTCTCATAGGGTCGGACACTCAGGGTCAGGGAACAATCCAATATAAATCTGGTGATATCTCGGCTGCTATTAGAGATAGCGCAATAAATCAAAGTGAATTATCTGCAGGGGGCCCTGGCGCATGAATCTGTGCAGCGGGATCGACCTCGGACCACGAGGGACTGAGAAAACCATCGACAGATGGGGCCGGACTGTAAGGGTCAAGAAAAAATCTAATATACATCTGGAAATATCTCGGGTGCTATTACAGATAGCGCAATAAATCAAAGTGCATTGTCTGTAGGAGGCCCTGGCGCAGGAATCTGTGCAGCGGGAACGACCTCGGACCACCAGGGGCCGAGAAAATCACCGTCTCATGGGGCCGGACTATCCGGGTCAGGGAAAAATCCAATATATATCTGGTGATATCTCGGGTGCTATTAGAGATAGCGCAATAAATCAAAGTGAATTATCTGCAGGGGGCCCTTGCGCATGAATCTGTGCAGCTGGAACGACCTCGGACCAGCAGGGGCCGAGAAAACCACCGTCTCATGGGGTCGGACACTCACGGTCATGGAAAAATCAAATATAAATCTGGTGATACCTCGGGTGCTATTAGAGATAGCGCAATCAATCAAAGTGCACTGTGTGCAGGAGGCCCTAGCGCATGAATCTGTGCAGCGGGAACGATCTCGGACAACCAGGGGCCGAGAAAACTGCCGTCTCATGGGGCCGGACTGACAGGGTCAAGGAAAAATCCAATATATATCCGGTGATATCTCGGGTGCTATTAGGGATAGCGAAATAAATCAAAGTGCATTGTCTGCAGGAGGCCCTGGCGCATGAATCTGTGCATCGGGAACGACCTCGGACCAGCAGGGGCCGAGAAAACCACCGTCTCATGGGGTCGAACTGTCAGGGTCAGGGAAAAATTCAATATATATCTGGTGATATCTCGGATGCTATTAGAGATAGAGCAATAAAGCAAAGGGCATTGTCTGCAGGAGGCCCTAGCGCATGAATCTGTGCAGCGGGAACGACTTCGGACCACGAGGGGCCGAGAAAATCACCGTCTCATGGGGCCGGAATATCAGGGTCAGGGAAAAATCCAATATATATCTGGTGATATCTCTGGTGCTATTAGTGATAGCGCAATAAATCAAAGTGCATTGTCTGCAGGAGGCCCTAGCGCATGAATCTGTGCAGCGGGAACGACCTCGGACCACCAGGGGCCGAGAAAACTACCGTCTCATGGGGCCGGACACTCTGGGCCAGGGAAAAATCCAATATATATCTGGTGACATCTCGGGTGCTATTAGAGGTAGCGCAATAAATCAAAGTGCATTGCCTGCAGGAGGCCCTATCACATGAACCTGTGCAGCGGGGACGACCTCGGACCACGAGGGACCGAGAAAACCATCGACACATGGGGCCGGACTGTAAGGGTCAAGAAAAAATCCAATATATATCTGGTGATATCTCGGGTGCTATTACAGATAGCGCAATAAATCAAAGTGCATTGTCTGTAGGAGGCACTGGCGAATGAATCTGTGCAGCAGGAACGACCTCGGACAACCAGGCGCCGAGAAAATTACAGATATTCGGAATCCGTCACCCAATGTCATGTAAAAATCCAGCATATATCTGGTGATATCTCGGGTGCTATTACAGATAGCGCAATAAATCAAAGTGCATTGTCTGTAGGAGGCCCTGGCGCATCAATCTGTGCAGCGGGATCGACCTCGGACCTCCAGGGGCCAAGAACACCACCGTCTCATGGGGTCGGACACTCAGGGTCAGGGAAAAATCCAATATATATCTGGTGATATCTCGGGTGCTATTCGAGATAGCGCAATAAACCACAGTGCATTATCTCCAGGAGGCCCTGGCGCATGAATCTGTGCAGCGGGATCGACCTCGGACCAGCAGGGGCCGAGAAAATCACCGTCTCATGAGGCGGGACTGTCAGGGTCAGGGACAAACCCAATATATATCTGGTGATATCACGGGTGCTATTAGAGATAGCGCAATAAACCCAAGTGCATTGTCTGCAAGAGGCCCTGGCGCATGAATGTGTGCAGCGGGAACGACCTCGGACCACCAGGGGCCGAGAAAACCACCGTCTCATGGGGCCGGACACTCAGGGTCAGGGGAAAATCCAATATATATCTGGTGATATCTCGGGTGCTATTATAGATAGCGCAATAAACCAAAGTGAATTATCTGCAGGAGGCCCTGGCGCATGAATCTGTGCACAGGAAACGACCTCGGACCACCAGGGGCCGAGAAAACCACCGTTTCATGGGGCCGGACACTCAGGGTCAGGGGAAAATCCAATATATATCTGTTGATATCTCGGGTGCTATTATAGATAGCGCAATAAACCAAAGTGAATTATCTGCAGGAGGCCCTGGCGCATGAATCTGTGCACAGGAAACGACCTCGGACCACCAGGGGCCGAGAAAACCACCGACACATGGTGCCGGACACCCAAGGTCATGAAAAATCCAGGATGTATTTGCTGAAATCTCGGGTTCTATTACAGATAGCGCGATATATCAAAGTGAATTATCTGCAGGTGGCCATGGCGCATGAATCTGTGCAGCGGGATCGACCTCGGACCACCAGGGGCCGAGAAAACCACCGTCTCATGGGGCCGGACACTCAGGGTCAGGGGAAAATCCAATATATATCTGGTAATATCTCGGGTGCTGTTAGAGATAGCGCAATAAACCAAAGTGAATTATCTGCAGGAGGCCCTGGCGCCTGAATCTGTGCAGCGGGAACGACCTCGGACCACCAGGGGCCGAGAAAACCACCGACACATGGGGCCGGGCACTCAGGGTCAGGGAAAAATCCAATATATATCTGGTGATATCTCGGGTGCTGTTACACATAGCGCAATGAATCAAAGTGCATTGTCTGTAGGAGGCCCTGGCGCATGAATCAGTTCAGCGGGAACGACCTCGGACCACCAGCGGCCGAGAAAACCACAGTCTCATGGGGCCGGACACTCAGGGTCAGGGGAAAATCCAATATATATCTCGTGATATCTCGGGTGCTATTACAGATAGCGGAATAAACCAAAGTGACTTATCTGCAGGAGGCCCTGGCGCATGAATCTGTGCAGCGGGAACGACCTCGGATCACCAGGGGCCGAGAAAACCACCATCTCATGGGGCCGGTCAATCAGGGTCAGGGAAAAATCCAATATATATCTGGTGATATCTCGGGTGCTATTAGAGATAGCGAAATAAATCAAGGTGGATTGTCTGCAGGAGGCCCAGGCGCATGAATCTGTGCAGCGGGAACGACCTCGGACCAACAGGGGCCGCGAAAACCACCGACACATGGGGCCGGGCACTCAGGGTCAGGGAAAAATCCAATAGATATCTGGTGATATCTCGGGTGCTATTACAGATAGGGCAATAAATCAAAGTGACTTATCTGCAGGAGGCCCTGGCGCATGAATCTGTGCAGCGGGATCGACCTCGGACCACCAGGGGCCGAGAAAACCACTGTCTCATGGGGCCGGACACTCAGGGTCAGGGAAAAATCCAATATATATATATGGTAATATTTCGGGTGCTATTAGAGATAGCGCAATAAATCAAAGTGCATTGTCTGCAGGAGGCCCTAGCACATGAAACTGTGCAGCGGAATCGACCTCGGACCACCAGGGGCCGAGAAAACCACCGTCTCATGGGGCCGGAAACTCAGGGTCAGGGGAAAATCCAATATAAATCTGGTGATATCTCGGGTGCTATTACAGATAGCGCAATAAATCAAAGTGCATTGTCTGCAGGAGGCCCTGGCTCATGAATCTGTGCAGCGGGAACGACCTCGGACCACCAGGGGCCGAGAAAATCACCGTCTCACTGGGCCGGACTGTCAGGGTCAGGGAAAAATCCAATATATATCTGGTGATATCTCGGGTGCTATTACAGATAGCGCAATAAATCAAAGTGCATTGTCTGTAGGAGGCCCTGGCGCATGAATCCGTTCAGCGCGATCGACCTCGGACCACGATGGACCGAGAAAACCATCGACACATGGGGCCAGACTGTCAGGGTCAGGGAAAAATCCAATATATATCTCGTGATATCTCGGGTGCTATTAGAGATAGAGCAATAAATCAAAGTGAATTATCTGCAGGGGGCCATGGCGCATGAATCTGTGCAGCGGGATCGACCTCGGACCACGAGGGACCGAGAAAACGATCGACACATGGGGCCGGACTGTCAGGGTCAAGGTAAAATCCAATATATCTGGTGATATCTCGGGTACTATTACAGATAGCGCAATAAATCAAAGTGCACTGTCTGTAGGAGGCCCTGGCGCATGAATCTGTTCAGCGGGATCGACCTCGGACCACTAGGGGCCGAGAAAACCACCGACACATGGTGCCGGACACTCAGGGTCGGGGAAAAATTCAATATATATCTGGTGATATCTCGGGTGCTATTACAGACAGCGCAATAAATCAAAGTGCATTGTCTGTAGGAGGCCCTGGCGAATGAATCTGTGCAGCAGGACCGACCTCGGACCAGCAGGGGCCGAGAAAATTACAGATATTCGGTGTCCGTCACCCAAGGTCATGTAAAAATCCAGCATATATCTGGTGATATCTCGGGTGCTATTAGAGATAGCGCAATAAACCAAAGTGAATTATCTGCAGGAGGCCCTTGTGCATGAATATGTGCAGCGGGAACGACCTCGGACCACGAGGGACCGAGAAAACCATCGACACATGGGGCCGGACTGTCCGAGTCAAGGAAAAATCCAATATATATCTGGTGATATCTCCGGTGCTATTAGAGATAGCGAAATAAATCAAGGTGGATTGTCTGTAGGAGGCCCTGGCGCATGAATCAGTGCAGCGGGAACTGCCTCGGACCACCAGGGGCTGAGAAAACCACAGTCTCATGGGGCCGGACACTCAGGGTCAGGGGAAAATCCAATATATATCTGGTGATATCTCGGGGGCTATTACAGATAGCGGAATAAACCAAAGTGACTTATCTGCAGGAGGCCCTGGCGCATGATTCTGTGCAGCGGGAACGACCTCGGACCACCAGGGGCCGAGAAAACTACCGTCTCATGGGGCCGGACACTCAGGGTCAGGGAAGAATCCAATATATATCTGGTGATATCTCGGGTGCTGTTAGAGATAGCGAAATAAATCAAGGTGGATTGTCTGCAGGAGGCCCAGGCGCATGAATCTGTGCAGCGGGAACGACCTCGGACCAACAGGGGCCGCGAAAACCACGGACACATGGGGCCGGACTGTCAGGGTCAGGGAAAAATCCAATATTTATCTGGTGATATCTCGGGTGCTATTCGAGATAGCGCAATAAATCAAAGTGCATTGTCTGTAAGAGGCACTGGCGAATGAATCTGTGCAGCAGGAACTACCTCGGACCACCAGGGGCCGAGAAAATTACAGATATTCGGAATCCGTCACCCAAGATCATGTAAAAATCCAGCATATATCTGGTGATATCTCGGGTGCTATTACAGATAGCGCAATAAACCAAAGTGAATGGTCTGCAGGAAGCCTTGGCGCATGAATCTGTTCAGCGGGATTGACCTCGGACCATGAGGGACCGAGAAAACAATCGACACATGGGGCCGGACTGTCAGGGTCAAGGAAAAATCCAATATATATCTGGTGATATCTCGGGTGCTATTAGAGATAGCGCAATAAATCAAAGTGCATTGTCTGTAGGAGGCCCTGGCGCATGAAACTGTACAGCGGGTACGACCTCGGACCACCAGGGGCCGAGAAAACCACCGACACAAGGTGCCGGACAGCCAAGGTCATGTAAAAAACCAGGATGTATCTGGTGATATCTCGGGTGCTATTACAGATAGCGCAATAAACCAAAGTGCATTGTCTGCAGGAGGCCCTGGCGCATAAATCTGTGCAGCGGGAACGACCTCGGACCACCAGGGGCCGAGAAAATCACCGTCTCACTGGGCCGGACTGTCAGGGTCAGGGTAAAATCCAATATATAACTGGTGATATCTCGGGTGCTATTAGAGATAGCGCAATAAATCAAAGTGCATTGTCTGCAGGAGGACCCTGCGCATGAATCTGTGCAGCGGGAACGACCTCGGACCACCAGGGGCCGAGAAAATAACCGTCTCACTGGGCCGGACTGTCAGGGACAGGGAAAAATCCAATATATATCTGGTGATATCTCGGGTGCTATTACAGATAGTGCAATAAATCAAAGTGCATTGTCTGCAGGAGGCCCTAGCGCATGAATCTGTGCAGCGGAAACGACCTCGGACCACCAGGGGCCGAGAAAACCACCGTCTCATGGGGCCGGACACTCAGGGTCAGGGGAAAATCCAATATATATCTTGCGATATCTCGGCTGCTATTAGAGATAGCGCAATAAATCAAAGTGAATTATCTATAGGAGGCCCTGGCGCATGAATCTGTGCAGCAGGACCGACCTCGGACCAGCAGGGGCCGAGAAAACTACCGACTCATGAGGCCGGACTGACAGGGTCATGGAAAAATCCAATATATATCTGGTGACATCTCGGGTGCTATTAGAGATAGCGCAATAAACCAAAGTGAATTGTCTGCAGGAAGCCCTGGCGCATGAATCCGTTCAGCGGGAACGATCTCGGACCACCAGGGGCCGAGAAAACCACCGTCTCATGGGGCCGGACACTCAGGGTCAGGGAAAAATCCAGCATATATCTGGTGATATATCGGGTGCTATTACAGATAGCGCAACAAATCAAAGTGCTTTGTCTGTAGGAGGCCCTAGCGCATGAATCTGTGCAGCGGGATCGACCTCGGACCACCAGGGGCCGAGAAAACCACCGACACATGGCGCCGGGCACTCAGGGTCAGGGAAAAATCGAATATATATCTGGTGATATCTCGGGTTCTATTACAGATAGCGCGATAAATCAAAGTGCATTGTCTGCAGGAAGCCCTGGCGCATGAATCTGTGCAGCAACAACGACGTCGGAACACCAGGGGCCAAAAAAATTAAAGATATTCGGAATCCGTCACCCAAGGTCATGTAAAAATCCAGCACATATCTGGTGATATCTCGAGTGCTATTACAGATAGCGCAATAAACCAAAGTGAATTGTCTGCAGGAAGCCCTGGCGCATGAATCTGTTGAGCGGGATCGACCTCGGACCACGAGGGACCGAGAAAACCATCGACACATGGGGCCGGACTGTCCGAGTCAAGGAAAAATCCAATATATATCTGGTGATATCTCCGGTGCAATTACAGATACCGCATTAAATCAAAGTGCATTGTCTGTAGGAGGCACTGGCGAATGAACCTGTGCAGCAGGAACGACCTCGGACCACCAGGGGCCGAGAAAATTACATATATTCGTAATCCGTCACCCAAGGTCATGTAAAAATCCAGCATATATTTGGTGATATCTCGTACGCTATTACAGATAGCGCAATAAACCAAAGTGAATTATCTGCAGGAGGCCCTGGCGCATGAATCTGTGCAGCGAGAACGACCTCGGACCCCCAGGGGTCGAGAAAACCACCGTCTCATGGGGCCGGACACTCAGGGTCAGGGGAAAATCCAATATATATCTCGTGATATCTCGGGTGCTATTAGAGATAGAGCAATAAACCAAAGTGAATTATCTATAGGAGGCCCTGGCGCATGAATCTGTGCAGCGGGAACGACCTGGGACCAACAAAGGCCGAGAAAACCACAGTCTCATGGGGCCGGACATACAGGGTCAGGGAAAAATACAATATATATCTGGTGATATCTCGGGTGCTATTACAGATAGCGCAGTAAATGAAAGTGCATTGTCTGTAGGAGGCCCTGACGCATGAATCTGTGCAGCGGGATCGACCTCGGACCACCAGGGGCCGAGAAAATCGCCGTCTCATGGGGCCGGACTGTCAGGGTCAGGGAAAAATCCAATATATATCTGGTGATTTCTCGGGTGCTATTAGAGATAGCGCAATAAATCAAAGTGAATTATCTGCAGGGGGCCATGGCGCATGAATCTGTGCAGCGGGATCGACCTCGGACCACGAGGGACCGAGAAAACGATCGACACATGGGGCCGGACTGTCAGGGTCAAGGTAAAATCCAATATATCTGGTGATATCTCGGGTACTATTACAGATAGCGCAATAAATCAAAGTGCACTGTCTGTAGGAGGCCCTGGCGCATGAATCTGTTCAGCGGGATCGACCTCGGACCACCAGGGGCCGAGAAAACCACCGACACATGGGGCCGGACACTCAGGGTCGGGGAAAAATTCAATATATATCTGGTGATATCTCGGGTGCTATTACAGACAGCGCAATAAATCAAAGTGCATTGTCTGTAGGAGGCCCTGGCGCATGAATCTGTGCAGCAGGACCGACCTCGGACCAGCAGGGGCCGAGAAAATTACAGATATTCGGTGTCCGTCACACAAGGTCATGTAAAAATCCAGCATATATCTGGTGATATCTCGGGTGCTATTAGAGATAGCGCAATAAACCAAAGTGAATTATCTGCAGGAGGCCCTTGTGCATGAATATGTGCAGCGGGAACGACCTCGGACCACGAGGGACCGAGAAAACCATCGACACATGGGGCCGGACTGTCCGAGTCAAGGAAAAATCCAATATATATCTGGTGATATCTCCGGTGCTATTAGAGATAGCGAAATAAATCAAGGTGGATTGTCTGAAGGAGGCCCAGGCGCATGAATCTGTGCTGCGGGAACGACCTCGGACCACCAGGGGCCGAGAAAACTACCGTCTCATGGGGCCGGACACTCAGGGTCAGGGAAAAATCCAATATATATCTGGTGATATCTCGGGTGCTGTTAGAGATAGCGCAATAAACCAAAGTGAATTATCTGCAGGAGGCCCTGGCGCCTGAAACTGTGCAGCGGGAACGACCTCGGACCACCAGGGGCCGAGAAAACCACCGACACATGGGGCCGGGCACTCAGGGTCAGGGAAAAATCCAATATATATCTGGTGATATCTCGGGTGCTATTACACATGGTGCAATGAATCAAAGTGCATTGTCTGTAGGAGGCCCTGGCGCATGAATCAGTGCAGCGGGAACGACCTCGGACCACCAGGGGCTGAGAAAACCACAGTCTCATGGGGCCGGACACTCAGGGTCAGGGGAAAATCCAATATATATCTGGTGATATCTCGGGTGCTATTACAGATAGCGGAATAAACCAAAGTGACTTATCTGCAGGAGGCCCTGGCGCATGATTCTGTGCGGCGGGAACGACCTCGGACCATCAGGGGCCGAGAAAACTACCGTCTCATGGGGCCGGACACTCAGGGTCAGGGAAAAATCCAATATATATCTGGTGATATCTCGGGTGCTGTTAGAGATAGCGAAATAAATCAAAGTGCATTGTCTGCAGGAGGCCCTAGCGCATGAATCTGTGCAGCGGGAACGACCTCGGACCACCAGGGGCCGAGAAAACCACCGTCTCATGGGGCCGGACACTCAGGGTCAGGGGAAAATCCAATATATATCTTGCGATATCTCGGGTGCTATTAGAGATAGCGCAATAAATCAAAGTGAATTATCTATAGGAGGCCCTGGCGCATGAATCTGTGCAGCAGGACCGACCTCGGACCAGCAGGGGCCGAGAAAATTACAGATATTCGGTGTCCGTCACCCAAGGTCATGTAAAAATCCAGCATATATCAGGTGATATCTCGGGTGCTATTAGAGATAGCGCAGTAAACCAAAGTGAATTATCTGCAGGAGGCCCTTGTGCATGAATATGTGCAGCGGGAACGACCTCGGACCACCAGGGGCCGAGAAAACCACCGTCTCATGGGGCCGATCACTCAGGTACAGGGAAAAATCCAATATATATCTGGTGATATCTCGGGTGCTATTACAGATAGCGCAATAAATCAAAGTGCATTGTCTGTAGGACGACCTGGCACATGACTCTGTGCAGCGGGAACGACCTCGGACCACCAGGGGACGAGAAAATTAAAGATATTCGGAATCCGTCACCCAAGGTCATGTAAAAATCCAGCATATATCTGGTCATATCTTGGGTGCTATTACAGATAGCGCAATAAACCAAAGTGAATTGTCTGCAGGATGCCCTGGCGCATGAATCTGTTGAGCGGGATCGACCTCGGACCACGAGGGACCGAGAAAACCATCGACACATTGGGCCGGACTGTCCGAGTCAAGGAAAAATCCAATATATATCTGGTGATATCTCCGGTGCTGTTACAGATACCATAATAAATCAAAGTGCATTGTCTGTAGGAGGCACTGGCGAATGAACCTGTGCAGCAGGAACGACCTCGGACCACCAGGGGCCGAGAAAACCACCGCCTCATGGGGCCGGACACTCAGGGTCAGGGAAAAATCCAGCATATATCTGGTGATATCTCGGGTGCTATTACAGATAGCGCAACAAATCAAACTGCTTTGTCTGTAGGAGGCCCTAGCGCATGAATCTGTGCAGCGGGATCGACCTCGGACCACCAGGGGCCGAGAAAACCACCGACACATGGCGCCGGGCACTCAGGGTCAGGGAAAAATCGAATATATATCTGGTGATATCTCGGGTTCTATTACAGATAGCGCAATAAACCAAAGTGAATTGTCTGCAGGAAGCCCTGGCGCATGAATCTGTGCCGCGGGAACGACCAGGGACCAACAGAGGCCGAGAAAACCACCGTCTCATGGGGCCAGACATACAGGGTCAGGGAAAAATCCAGCATATATATGGTTATATCTCGGGTGCTATTAGAGATGGCGCAATAAACCAAAGAGAATTATCTGCAGGAGGCCCTAGCGCATGAATCTGTGCAGCGGGAACGACCTCGGACCCCCAGGGGTCGAGAAAACCACGGTCTCATGGGGCCGGACACTCAGGGTCAGGGGAAAATCCAATATATATCTTTGTGATATCTCGGGTGCTATTAGAGATAGAGCAATAAACCAAAGTGAATTATCTATAGGAGGCCCTGGCGCATGAATCTGTGCAGCGGGATCGACCTCGGACCACGAGGGACCGAGAAAACGATCGACACACGGGGCCGGACTGTCAGGGTCAATGTAAAATCCAATATATATCTGGTGATATCTCGGGTGCTATTAGAGATAGCGAAATAAATCAAGGAGGATTGTCTGCAGGAGGCCCAGGCGCATGAATCTGTGCAGCGGGAACGACCTCGGACCACCAGGGGCCGAGAAAACTACCGTCTCATGGGGCCGGACACTCAGGGTCAGGGAAAAATCCAATCTATATCTGGTGATATCTCGGGTGCTATTAGAGATAGCGCAATATACCAAACTGAATTATCTGCAGGAGGCCCTGGCGCATGAATCTGTGCAGCGGGAACGACCTCGGACCACCAGGGGCCGAGAAAACCACCGTCTCAAGGGGCCGGACACTCAGGGTCAGGGGAAAATCCAATATATATCTGGTAATATCTCGGGTGCTATTAGAGATGGCGTAATAAATCAAAGTGAATTATCTGCAGGGGGCCATGGCGCATGAATCTGTGCAGCGGGATCGACCTCGGACCACGAGGAACCGAGAAAACGATCGACACATGGGGCCGGACTGTCAGGGTCAAGGTAAAATCCAATATATATCTGGTGATATCTCGGGTGCTATTAGAGATAGCGAAATAAATCAAGGAGGATGGTCTGCAGGAGGCCCAGGCGCATGAATCTGTGCAGCGGGAACGACCGCGGACCACCAGGGGCCGAGAAAACTACCGTCTCATTGTGCCGGACACTCAGGGTCAGGGAAAAATCCAATATATATCTGGTGATATCTCGGGTGCTATTAGAGATAGCGCAATATACCAAAGTGAATTATCTGCAGGAGGCCCTGGCGCATGAATCTGTGCAGCGGGAACGACCTCGATCTCCAAGGGCCGAGAAAACCGCCGTCTGATGGGGCCGGACACTCAGGGACAGGGAAAAATCCAATATATATCTGGTAATATCTCGGGTGCTATTAGAGATAGCGCAATAAATCAAAGTGAATTATCTGCAGGGGGCCCTGGCGCATGAATCTGTGCAGCGGGAACGACCTCGGACCACCAGGGGCCGAGAAAACCACCGACACATGGGGACGGGCACTCAGGGTCAGGGAAAAATCCAACATATATCTGGTGATATCTCGGGTGCTATTAGAGATAGCGCAATATAGCAAAGTGAATTATCTGCAGGAGGCCCTGGCGCATGAATCTGTGCAGCGGGAACGACCTCGGACCGCCAGGGGCCGAGAAAACCGCCGTCTCATGGGGCCGGACACTCAGGGTCAGGGAAAAATCCAATATATATCTGGTGATATCTCGGGTGCTATTATAGATAGCGCAATAAACCAAAGTGAATTATCTGCAGGAGGCCCTGGCGCATGTATCTGTACAGAGGGAACGACCTCGGGCCACCAGGGGCCGAGAAAACCACCGACACATGGTGCCGGACACCCAAGGTCATGAAAAATCCAGGATGTATCTGCTGAAATCTCGGGTGCTATTACAGATAGCGCGATATATCAAAGTGCATTGTCTGCAGGAGGCCCTGGCGCATGAATCTGGGCAGCGGGAACGACCTCGGACCACCAGGGGCCGAGAAAACCAACGTCTCATGGGGCCGGACACTCAGGGTCAGTGGAAAATCCAATATATATCTGGTGATATCTCGGGTGTTCTTACAGAGAGCGCACTAAACCAAAGTGAATTATCTGCAGGGGGCCCTGGCGCATGAATCTGTGCAGCGGGAACGACCTCGGACCACCAGGGGCCGAGAAAACCACCGACACATGGAGCCGGACACCCAAGGTAATGTAAAAATCCATGATGTATCTGATGATATCTCGGGTGCTATTAGAGATAGCGCGATATATCAAAGTGCATTGTCTGCAGGAGGCCCTGGCGCATGAATCTGTGCAGCGGGAACGACCTCGGACGACCAGGGGCCGAGAAAACCACCGACACATGGGGCCGGGCACTCAGAGTCAGGCAAAAATCCATTATATATCTGGCGATATGTCGGGTGCTATTACAGATAGCGCAATGAATCAAAGTGCATTGTCTGTAGGAGGCACTGGCGCATGAATCTGTGCAGCGGGAACGACCTCGGACCACGAGGGACCGAGAAAACGATCGACACATGGGGCCGGACTGTCAGGGTCAAGGTAAAATCCAATATATCTGGTGATATCTCGGGTGCTATTACAGATAGCGCAATAAATTAAAGTGTATTGTCTGTAGGAGGCCCTGGCTCATGTATCTGTGCAGCGGGAACGATCTCGGACCACTAGGGGCCGAGAAAACTACCGTCTCATGGGGCCGGACACTCAGGGTCAGGGAAAAATCCAATATATATCTGGTGATATCTCGGGTGCTATTAGAGATAGCGCAATAAACCAAAGTGAATTATCTGCAGGAGGCCCTGACGCATGAATCTATGCAGCGGGAACGAGCTCGCACCACCAGGGGCCGAGAAAACCACCGTCTCATGGGGCCGGACACTCAGGGTCAGGGAAAAATCCAATATATATCTGGTGATATCTCGGGTGCTATTACAGATAGCGCAATGAATCAAAGTGCATTGTCTGTAGGAGGCCCTGGCGGATGAATCTGTGCAGCGGGAACCATCTCGGACCACCAGGGGCCGAGAAAACCACAGTCTCATGGGGCCGGACACTCAGGGTCAGGGGAAAATCCAATATATATCTGGTGATATCTCGGGTGCTATTACAGATAGCGGAATAAACCAAACTGACTTATCTGCAGGAGGCCCTGGCCCATGAATCTGTGCCGCGGGAACGACCTCGGACCACCAGGGGCCGAGAAAACCACCATCTCATGGGGCCGGTCAATCAGGGTCAGGGAAAAATCCAATATATATCTGGTGATATCTCGGGTGCTATTAGAGATAGCGCAATAAACCAAAGTGAATTATCTGCAGGAGGCCCTGGCGCATGAATCTGGGCAGCGGGAACGACCTCGGACCACCAGGGGCCGAGAAAACCACCGTCTCATGGGGCCGGACACTCAGGGTCAGGGGAAAATCCAATATATATCTGGTGATATCTCGGGTGCTATTATAGATAGCGCAATAAACCAAAGTGAATTATCTGCAGGAGGCCCTGGCGCATGAATCTGTGCAGAGGGAACGACCTCGGACCACCAGGGGCCGAGAAAACCACCGACACATGGTGCCGGACACCCAAGGTCATGTAAAAATCCAGGATGTATCTGGTGATATCTCGGGTGCTATTAGAGATAGCGCGATATATCAAAGAGCATTGTCTGCAGGAGGCCCTGGCGCATGAATCTGTGCAGCGGGAACGACCTCGGACGACCAGGGGCCGAGAAAACCTCCGACACATGGGGCCGGGCACTCAGGGTCAGGGAAAAATCCAATATATATCTGGTGATATCTCGGGTGCTATTACAGATAGCGCAATGAATCAAAGTGCATTGCCTGTAGGAGGCCCTGGCGCATGAATCTGTGCAGCGGGAACGACCTCGGACCACCAGGGGCCGAGAAAACCACAGTCTCATGGGGCCGGACACTCAGGGTCAGGGGAAAATCCAATATATATCTGGTGATATCTCGGGTGCTATTACAGATAGCGGAATAAATCAAAGTGCATTGTCTGCAGGAGGCCCTGGCGCATGAATCTGTGCAGCGGGAACGACCTCGGACCACCAGGGGCCGAGAAAACCACCGTCTCAAGGGGCCGGACACTCAGGGTCAGGGGAAAATCCAATATATATCTGGTAATATCTCGGGTGCTATTAGAGATGGCGTAATAAATCAAAGTGAATTATCTGCAGGGGGCCACGGCGCATGAATCTGTGCAGCGGGATCGAACTCGGACAACGAGGAACCGAGAAAACGATCGACACATGGGGCCGGACTGTCAGGGTCAAGGTAAAATCCAATATATATCTGGTGATATCTCGGGTGCTATTAGAGATAGCGAAATAAATCAAGGAGGATGGTCTGCAGGAGGCCCAGGCGCATGAATCTGTGCAGAGGGAACGACCTCGGGCCACCAGGGGCCGAGAAAACCACCGACACATGGTGCCGGACACCCAAGGTCATGAAAAATCCAGGATGTATCTGCTGAAATCTCGGGTGCTATTACAGATAGCGCGATATATCAAAGTGCATTGTCTGCAGGAGGCCCTGGCGCATGAATCTGGGCAGCGGGAACGACCTCGGACCACCAGAGGCCGAGAAAACCACCGTCTCATGGGGCCCGACACTCAAGGTCAGGGAAAAATCAAATATATATCTGGTGATATCTCGGGTGCTATTACAGATAGCGCAATAAATCAAAGTGCATTGTCTGTAGGAGGCCCTGGCTCATGTATCTGTGCAGCGGGAACGATCTCGGACCACCAGGTGCCGAGAAAACCACCGTCCCATGGGGCCGGACACTCAGGGTCAGGGATAAATCCAATATATATCTGGTGAAATCTCGGGTGCTATTAGAGATAGCGCAATATACCAAAGTGAATTATCTGCAGGAGGCCCTGGCGCATGAATCTGTGCAGCGGGAACGACCTCGGACCACCAGGGGCCGAGAAAACCACAGTCTCATGGGGCCGGACACTCAGGGTCAGGGGAAAATCCAATATATATCTGGTGATATCTCGGGTGCTATTACAGATAGCGGAATAAATCAAAGTGAATTATCTGCATGAGGCCCTGGCGCATGAATCTGTGCAGCGGGAACGACCTCGGACCACCAGGGTCCGAGAAAACCACCGACACATGGAGCCGGACACCCAAGGTCATGTAAAAATCCAGGATGTATCTGATGATATCTCGGGTGCTATTAGAGATAGCGCGATATATCAAAGTGCATTGTCTGCAGGAGGCCCTGGCGCATGAATCTGTGCAGCGGGAACGACCTCGGACCACCAGGGGCCGTGAAAACCACAGTCTCATGGGGCCGGACACTCAGGGTCAGGGGAAAATCAAATATATATCTGGTGATATCTCGGGTGCTATTACAGATAGCGCAATAAATCAAAGTGCATTGTCTGTAGGAGGCCCAGGCTCATGTATCTGTGCAGCGGGAACGATCTCGGACCACCAGGGGCCGAGAAAACTACCGTCTCATGGGGCCGGACACTCAGGGTCAGGGAAAAATCCAATATATATCTGGTGATATCTCGGGTGCTATTAGAGATAGCGCAATATACCAAAGTGAATTATCTGCAGGAGGCCCTGGCGCATGAATGTGTGCAGCGGGATCGACCTCGGACCACCAGGGGCCGAGAAAACCACCGACACATGGAGCCGGACACCCAAGGTCATGTAAAAATCCAGGATGTATCTGATGATATCTCGGGTGCTATTAGAGATAGCGCGATATATCAAAGTGCATTGTCTGCAGGAGGCCCTGGCGCATGAATCTGTGCAGCGGGAACGACCTCGGACCACCAGGGGCCGAGAAAACCACCGACACATGGGGCCGGGCACTCAGGGTCAGGGAAAAATCCAATATATATCTGGTGATATCTCGTGTGCTATTACAGATAGCGCAATGAATCAAAGTGCATTGTCTGTAGGAGGCCCTGGCGCATGAATCTGTGCAGCGGGAACGACCTCGGAACACCAGGGGCCGAGAAAACCACCGACACATGGTGCCGGACACCCAAGGTCATGAAAAATCCAATATATATCTGGTGATATCTCGGGTGCTATTATAGATAGAGCAATAAACCAAAGTGAATTATCTGCAGGGGGCCCTGGCGCATGATTATGTGCAGCGGGAACGACCTGGGACCACCAGGGGCCGAGAAAACCACCGACACATGGGGCCGGACACTCAGGGTCAGGGAAAAATCCAATATATATATGGTGATATCTCGGGTGCTATTACAGATAGCGCAATGAATCAATGTGCATTGTCTGTAGGAGGCCCTGGCGCATGAATCTGTGCAGCAGGAACTACCTCGGATCACCAGGGGCCGGAAAAATTACAGATATTCGGAATCCGTCACCCAAGGTCATGTAAAAATCCAGCATATGTCTGGTGATATCTCGGGTGCTATTAGAGATAGCGCAATAAAGCAAAGTGCATTGTCTGCAGGAGGCCCTAGCACATGAATCTGTGCAGCGGGAAAGACCTCGGACCACCAGGGGCCGAGAAAACCACCGTCTCATGGGGCCGGACACTCAGGGACAGGGGAAAATCCAATATATATCTGGTGATATCTCGGGTGCTATTACAGATAGCGCAATAAATCAAAGTGCATTGTCTGTAGGAGGCCCTGGCTCATGTATCTGTGCAGCGGGTACAATCTCGGACCACCAGGGGCCGAGAAAACTACCGTTTCATGGGGCCGGACACTCAGGGTCAGGGAAAAATCCAATATATATCTGGTGATATCTCGGGTGCTATTAGAGATAGCGCAATAAATCAAAGTGAATTATCTGCAAGGGGCCCTGGCGCATGAATGTGTGCAGCGGGATCGACCTCGGACCACCAGGGGCCGAGAAAACCACCGACACATGGAGCCGGACACCCAAGGTCATGTAAAAATCCAGGATGTATCTGATGATATCTCGGGTGCTATTAGAGATAGCGCGATATATCAGAGTGCATTGTCTGCAGGAGGCCCTGGCGCATGAATCTGTGCAGCGGGAACGACCTCGGACCACCAGGGGCCGAGAAAACCACAGTCTCATGGGGCCGGACACTCAGGGTCAGGGGAAAATCCAATATATATCTGGTGATATCTCGGGTGCTATTAGAGATAGCGCAATATACCAAAGTGAATTATCTGCAGGAGGCCCTGGCGCATGAATCTGTGCAGCGGGAACGACCTCGGACCACCAGGGGCCGAGAAAACCACAGTCTCATGGGGCCGGACACTCAGGGTCAGGGGAAAATCCAATATATATCTGGTGATATCTCGGGTGCTATTACAGATAGCGGAATAAATCAAAGTGAATTATCTGCATGAGGCCCTGGCGCATGAATCTGTGCAGCGGGAACGACCTCGGACCACCAGGGTCCGAGAAAACCACCGACACATGGAGCCGGACACCCAAGGTCATGTAAAAATCCAGGATGTATCTGATGATATCTCGGGTGCTATTAGAGATAGCGCGATATATCAGAGTGCATTGTCTGCAGGAGGCCCTGGCGCATGAATCTGTGCAGCGGGAACGACCTCGGACCACCAGGGGCCGTGAAAACCACAGTCTCATGGGGCCGGACACTCAGGGTCAGGGGAAAATCAAATATATATCTGGTGATATCTCGGGTGCTATTACAGATAGCGCAATAAATCAAAGTGCATTGTCTGTAGGAGGCCCAGGCTCATGTATCTGTGCAGCGGGAACGACCTCGGAACACCAGGGGCCGAGAAAACCACCGACACATGGTGCCGGACACCCAAGGTCATGAAAAATCCAATATATATCTGGTGATATCTCGGGTGCTATTATAGATAGCGCAATAAACCAAAGTGAATTATCTGCAGGGGGCCGTGGCGCATGATTATGTGCAGCGGGAACGACCTGGGACCACCAGGGGCCGAGAAAACCACCGACACATGGGGCCGGACACTCAGGGTCAGGGAAAAATCCAATATATATATGGTGATATCTCGGGTGCTATTACAGATAGCGCAATGAATCAATGTGCATTGTCTGTAGGAGGCCCTGGCGCATGAATCTGAGCAGCAGTAACTACCTCGGATCACCAGGGGCCGGAAAAATTACAGATATTCGGAATCCGTCACCCAAGGTCATGTAAAAATCCAGCATATGTCTGGTGATATCTCGGGTGCTATTAGAGATAGAGCAATAAAGCAAAGTGCATTGTCTGCAGGAGGCCCTAGCACATGAATCTGTGCAGCGGGAAAGACCTCGGACCACCAGGGGCCGAGAAAACCACCGTCTCATGGGGCCGGACACTCAGGGACAGGGGAAAATCCAATATATATCTGGTGATATCTCGGGTGCTATTACAGATAGCGCAATAAATCAAAGTGCATTGTCTGTAGGAGGCCCTGGCTCATGTATCTGTGCAGCGGGTACAATCTCGGACCACCAGGGGCCGAGAAAACTACCGTCTCATGGGGCCGGACACTCAGGGTCAGGGAAAAATCCAATATATATCTGGTGATATCTCGGGTGCTATTAGAGATAGCGCAATAAATCAAAGTGAATTATCTGGAGGGGGCCATGGCGCATGAATCTGTGCAGCGGCATCGACCTCGGACCACGAGGGACCGAGAAAACGATCGACACATGGGGCCGGACTGTCAGGGTCAAGGTAAAATCCAATATATATCTGGTGATATCTCGGGTGCTATTAGAGATAGCGAAATAAATCAAGGAGGATTGTATGCAGGAGGCCCTGGCGCATGAATCTGTGCAGCGGGAACGACGTCGGACCACCAGGGGCCGAGAAAACTACCGTCTCATGGGGCCGGACACTCAGGGTCAGGGAAAAATCCAATATATATCTGGTGATATCTCGGGTGCTATTAGAGATAGCGCAATATACCAAAGTGAATTATCTGCAGGAGGCCCTGGCGCATGAATCTGTGCAGCGGGAACGACCTCGGACCACCAGGGGCCGAGAAAACCACCGACACATGGGGCCGGACTGTCAGGGTCAGGGAAAAATCCAATATATGTCTGGTGATATCTCGGGTGCTATTACAGATAGCGCAATAAATCAAAGTGCATTGTCCGTTGGAGGCCCTGTCGCATGAATCTGGGCAGCGGGAACGACCTCGGACCACCAGGGCCCGAGAAAACCACCGTCTCATGGGGCCGGACACTCAGGGTCAGGTAAAAATCCAATATATATCTGGTGATATCTCGGGTGCTATTACAGATATCGCAATAAATCAAAGTGCATTGTCTGTAGGAGGCCCTGGCGCATGAACCTGTGCAGCTCGAACGACCTCGGACCACCAGGGGCCGAGAAAACCACAGTCCCATGGGGCCGGACACTCAGGGTCAGGGAAAAATCCAATATATATCTGGTGATATCTCGGGTGCTATTACAGATAGCGCAATAAATCAAAGTGCATTGTCTGTAGGAGGCCCTGGCGCATGAATCTGTGCAGCTCGAACGACCTCGGACCACCAGGGCCCGAGAAAACCACCGTCTCATGGGGCCGGACACTCAGGGTCAGGGGAAAATCCAATATATATCTGGTGATATCTCGGGTGCTATTAAAGGTAGCGCAATAAACCAAAGTGAATTATCTGCAGGAGGCCCTGGCGCATGCATCTGTGCAGCGGGAACGACCTCTGACCACCAGGGGCCAAGAAAACCACCGTCTCGTGGGGCCGGGCACTCAGGGTCAGGGGAAAATCCAATATATATCTGGTGATATCTCGGGTGCTATTACAGATAGCGCAATAAACCAAAGTGCATTGTCTGTAGGAGGCCCTGGCGCATGAATCTGGGCAGCGGGAACGACCTCGGACCACCATGGGCCGAGAAAACCACCGTCTCATGGGTCCGGACACTCAGGGTCTGGGTAAAATCAAATCTATATCTGGTGATATCTCGGGTGCTATTACAGATAACGCAATAAATCAAAGTGCATTGTCTGTAGGAGGCCCTGGCGCATGAATCCTGCCAGCGGGAACGACCTCGGACCACCAGGGGCCGAGAAAACCACAGTCTCATGGGGCCGAACACTCAGGGTCAGGGGAAAATCCAATATATATCTGGTGATATCTCGGGTGCTATTACAGATAGCGCAATAAATCAAAGTGCATTGTCTGTAGGAGGCCCTGGCGCATGAATCTGGCCAGCGGGATCGACCTCGGACCACCAGGGGCCGAGAAAACCACAGTCTCATGGGGCCGGACACTCAGGGTCAGGGAAAAATCCAATATATATCTGGTGATATCTCGGGTGCTATTAGAGATAGCGCAATAAATCAAAGTGCATTGTCTGTAGGAGGCACTGGCGCATGAATCTGGCCAGCGGGAACGGCCTCGGACCACCAGGGGCCAAGAAAACCACCGTCTCATGGGCCGGACACTCAGGGTCAGGGGAAAATCCAATATATATCTGGTGATATTTCGGGTGCTATTACAGATAGCGCAATAAATCAAAGTGCATTGTCTGTAGGAGGCCCTGGCGCATGAATCTGTGCAGCTCGAACGACCTCGGACCACCAGGGGCCGAGAAAACCACCCTCTCATGGGGCCGGACACTCAGGGTCAGGGGAAAATCCAATATATATCTGGTGATATCTCGGGTGCTATTACAGATAGCGCAATAAACCAAAGTGCATTGTCTGTAGGAGGCCCTTGCGAATGAATCTGTGCCGCAGGAACCACCTCGGACCACCAGTGGCCGAGAAAATTACAGATATTCGGAATCCGTCACCCAAGGTCATGTAAAAATCCAGCAAATATCTGGTGATATCTCGGAAGCTATTAGAGATAGCGCAATAAACCAAAGTGCATTGTCTGTAGGAGGCCCTGGCGCATGAATCTGGGCAGCGGGAACGACCTCGGACCACCAGCGGCCGAGAATACCACCGACTCACGGGGCCGGACACTCAGGGTCAGGGGAAAATCCAATATATATCTGGTGATATCTCGGGTGCTATTAGAGATAGCGCAATAAACCAAAGTGCATTGATCTGTAGGAGGCCCTGGCGCATGAATCTGGGCAGCGGGAACGACCTCGGACCACCAGGGGCCGAGAAAATCACCGTCCCATGGGTCCGGACACTCAGGGTCAGGGGAAAATCCAATATATATCTGGTTATATCTCGGGTGCTATTACAGATAGCGCAATCAACCAAAGTGCATTGTCTGTAGGAGGCCCTGGCGCATGAATCTGGCCAGCGGGAACGACCTCGGACCTCCAGGGGCCGAGAAAACCACCGTCTCATGGGTCCGGACACTCAGGGTCAGGGGAAAATCCAATATATATCTGGTGATATCTCGGGTGCTATTACAGATAGCGCAATAAATCAAAGTGCATTGTCTGTAGGAGGCCCAGGCGAATGAATCTGGCCAGCAGGAACGACCTCCGACCACCAGGGGCCGAGAAAATCACCGTCTCATGGGTCCGGACACACAGGGTCAGGGGAAAATCCAATATATATCTGGTTATATCTCGGGTGCTATTACAGATAGCGCAATCAACCAAAGTGCACTGTCTGTAGGAGGCCCTGGCGCATGAATCTGGGCAGCGGGAGCGACCTCGGACCACCAGGGGCCGAGAAAACCACCGTCTCATGGGTCCGGACACTCAGGGTCAGCGGAAAATCCAATATATATCTGGTGATATCTCGGGTGCTATTACAGATAGCGCAATAAATCAAAGTGCATTGTCTGTAGGAGGCCCTGGCGCATGAATCTGTGCAGCTCGAACGACCTCGGACCACCAGGGGCCGAGAAAACCACCGTCTCATGGGGCCGGAAACTCAGGGTCAGGGAAAAATCCAATATATATCTGGTGATATCTCGGGTGCTATTAGAGATAGCGCAATAAACCAAAGTGAATTATCTGCAGGAGGCCCTGGCGCATGAATCTGTGCAGCAGGAACGACCTCGGACGACCAGGGGCCGAGAAAACCACCGTCTCATGGTGCCAGACACTCAGGGTCGGGGAAAAATCCAATATATATCAGGTGATATCTCTTGTGCTACTACAGATAGCGCAATAAACCAAAGTGAATTGTCTGCAGGAGGCCCTGTCGCATGAATCTGTGCAGCGGGAACGACCTCGGACCACCAGGGGCCGAGAAAACTACCGTCTCATGTGGCCGGACACTCAGGGTCAGGGAAAAATCCAATACATATCTGTTGATATCTCGGGTGCTATTAGAGATAGAACAATAAATCAAAGTGCATTGTCTGTAGGAGGCACTGACGAATGAATCTGTGCAGCAGGAACGACCTCGGACCACCAGCGGCCGAGAAAACCACCGTCTCATAGGGCCGGGCACTCAATGTCAGGGGACAATCCAATATATATATGGTGATATCTCGGGTGCTATTACAGATAGCGCAATAAATCAGGTGCCGTGTCTGTAGGAGGCCCTGGCGCATGAATCTGTGCAGCGGGATCGACCTCGGACCACGGGGGACCGAGAAAACCATCAACGCATGGGGCCGGACTGTCAGGGTCAGGTTAAAATCCAATATATATCTGGTGATATCTCGGGTGCTATTACAGGTAGCGCAATAAATCAAAGTGCATTGTCTGTAGGAGACCCTGGCGAATGAATCTGTGCAGCGGGATCGACCTCGGACCACCAGGGGCCGAGAAAATCACCGTCTCATGGGGCCGGACTGTCAGGGTCAGGGAAAAATCCAATATATATCTGGTGATATCTCGGCTGCTATTAGAGATAGCGCAATGAATCAAATTGAATTATCTGCAGGCGGCACTGGCGCATGAATCTGTGCAGCGGGATCGACCTCGGACCACCAGGGGCCGAGAAAATCACCGCCTCATGGGGCCGGACTGTCAGGGTCAGGGAGAAGTCCAATATATATCTGGTGATATCTCGGGTGCTATTAGAGATAGCGCTATAAATCAAAGTGAATTATCTGCAGGGGGCCCTGTCGCATGAATCTGTGCAGCGGGAACCACCTCGGACCACCAGGGGCCGAGAAAACCACCGTCTCATGGGGCCGGATTGTCAGGGTCAGGGAAAAATCTATTATATATCAGGTGATATCTCGGGTGCTATTTGAGATAGCGCGATAAATCAAAGTGCATTGTCTGCAGGAAGCCCTGGCGCATGATTCTGTGCAGCGGGAACGACCTCGGACCACCAGGGGCCGAGAAAATCACCGTCTCATGGGGCCGGACTGTCAGGGTCAGGGAAAAATCCAATATATATCTGGTGATATCACGGGTGCTATTAGAGATAGCGCAATAAACCAAAGTGAATTATCTGCAGGAGGCCCTGGCGCATGAATCTGTGCAGCGGGAACGACCTCGGATCACCAGGGTCCGAGAAAACCACCGTCTCATGGGGCCGGGCACTCAGGGTCGGTTGAAAAATTCAATATATATCTGGTGATATCTCGGGTGCTCTTACAGATAGCGCACTAAACCAAAGGAAATTGTCTGAAGGAAACCCTGGCGCATGAATCTGTTCAGCGGGAACAAACTCGGATCACTAGGGACTGAGAAAACCATCGACACATGGGGCCGGACTGTCAGGGTCAGGGAAATATCCAATATATATCTGGTGATATCTCGGGTGCTATTACAGATACCGCAATCAACCAAAGTGCACTGTCTGTAGAAGGCCCTGGCGCATGAATCTGGGCAGCGGGAGCGACCTCGGACCACCAGGGGCCGAGAAAACCACCGTCTCATGGGTCCGGACACTCAGGGTCAGGGGAAAATCCAATATATATCTGGTGATATCTCGGGTGCTATTACAGATAGCGCAATAAATCAAAGTGCATTGTCTGTAGGAGGCCCTGGCGCATGAATCTGTGCAGCAGGAACGACCTCGGACGACCAGGGGCCGAGAAAACCACCGTCTCATGGGGCCGGACACTCAGGGTCGGGGAAAAATCCAATATATATCTGGTGATATCTCGGGTGCTATTACAGGTAGCGCAATAAATCAAAGTGCATTGTACGTTGGAGGCCCTGGCGCATGAATCTGTGCAGCGGGAACGACCTCGGACCACCAGGGCCCGAGAAAACCACCGTCTCATGGGGCCGGACAGTCAGGGTCAGGGAAAAATCAAATATATATCTGTCGATATCTCGGGTGCTATTAAAGATAGCGCGATAAATCAAAGTGCATTGTCTGTAGGAGGCACTGGCGAATGAATCTGTGCAGCAGGAACTACCTCGGACCACCAGGGGCCGAGAAAATTACAGATATTAGGAATCCGTCACCCAAGGTCATGTAAAAATCCAGCATATATCTGGTGATATCTCTTGTGCTACTACAGATAGCGCAATAAACCAAAGTGAATTGTCTGCAGGAAACCCTGGCGCATGAATCTGTTCAGCGGGATCGAACTCGGACCACTAGGAACTGAGAAAACCATCGACACATGGGGCCGGACTGTCAGGGTCAGGGAAAAATCCAATATATATCTGGTGATATCTCGGGTGCTATTAGAGATAGCGCAATAAATCAAAGTGCATTGTCTGCAGGAGGTCCTGCCGCATAAATCTGTGCAGCGGGAACGATCTCGGACCACCAGGGCCCGAGAAAACCAACGTCTCATGGGGCCGGACACTGAGGGTCAGGGAAAAATCCAATATATATCTGGTGATATCTCGGGTGCTATTAGAGATAGCGCAATAAACCAAAGTGAATTATCTGCAGGAGGCCCTTGCGCATGAATCTGTGCAGCAGGAACGACATCGCACCACCAGGAGCCGAGAAAATTACAGATTTTCGGTATCCGTCACCCAAAGTCATGTAAAAATCCAGCATATATCTGGAGATATCTCGGGTGCTATTACAGATAGCGCAATAAATCAAAGTGCATCGTCTGTAGGATGCCCTGGCGCATGAATCTGTGCAGCGGGAACGACCTCGGACCACCAGGGGCCGCGAAAACCATCGTCACATGGGGCCGGACACTCAGGGCCAGTGAAAGATCCAATATATATCTGGTGATATCTCGGGTGCTATTAGAGATAGCGCAATAAATCAAAGTGCATTGTCTGTAGGAGGCACTGGCGAATGAATCTGTGCAGCAGGAACGACCTCGGACCTCCAGGGGCCGAGAAAATTACAGATATTAGGAATCCGTCACCCAAGGTCATGTAAAAATCCAGCATATATCTGGAGATATCTCTTGTGCTACTACAGATAGCGCAATAAACCAAAGTGAATTGTCTGCAGGAAACCCTGGCGCATGAATCTGTTCAGCGGGATCGAACTCGGACCACTAGGGACTGAGAAAACCATCGACACATGGGGCTGGACTGTCAGGGTCAGGGAAAAATCCAATATATATCTGGTGATATCTCGGGTGCTATTAGAGATAGCGCAATAAATCAAAGTGCATCGTCTGCAGGAGGTCCTGCCGCATGAATCTGTGCAGCGGGAACGACCTCGGACCACCAGGGGCCGAGAAAACTAACGTCTCATGGGGCCGGACACTCAGGGTCAGGGAAAAATCCAATACATATCTGTTGATATCTCGGGTGCTATTAGAGATAGAACAATAAATCACAGTGCATTGTCTGTAAGAGGTACTGGCGAATGAATCTGTGCAGCAGGAACGACCTCAGACCACCAGGTGCCGAGAAAACCACCGTCTCATAGGGCCGGGCACTCAACGTCAGGGGAAAATCCAATATATATATGGTGATATCTCGGGTGCTATTCCAGATAGCGCCATAAATCAAAGTGCCTTGTCTGTAGGAGGCCCTGGCGCATGAATTTGTGCAGCGGGAACGAACTCGGACCACTAGGGACTGAGAAAACCATCGACACATGGGGCCGGACTGTCAGGGTCAGGGAAATATCCAATATATATCTGGTGATATCTCGGGTGCTATTACAGATAGCGCAATCCACCAAAGTGAATTATCTGCAGGAGGCCCTGGCGCATGAATCTGTGCAGCTGGAACGACCTCGGACCTCCAGGGGCCGAGAAAACCACAGTCTCATGGGTCCGGACACTCAGGGTCAGGGAAGAATCCAATATATATCTGGTGATATCTCGGGTGCTATTAGAGATAGCGCAATAAACCAAAGTGAATTATCTGCAGGAGGCCCTGGCGCATGAATCTGTGCAGCGGGAACGTCCTCGGACCTCTAGGGGCCGAGACCACCACCGTCTCATGGGGCCGGACACTCAGGGTCAGGGTAAAATCCAATATATATCTGGTGATATCTCGGGTGCTATTACAGATAGCGCAATAAATCAAAGTGCATTGTCTGTAGGAGGCCCTGTCGCGTCAATCTGGGCAGCGGGAACAACCTCGGAACACCAGGGGCCGAGACAACCATAGTCTCATGGGGCCGGACACTCAGGGTCAGGGGAAAATCCAATATATATCTGATGATATCTCGGGTGCTATTAGAGATAGCGCAATAAACCAAAGTGAATTATCTGCAGGAGGCCCTGGCGCATGAATCTGTGCAGCGGGAACGACCTCGGATCACCAGGGGCCGAGAAAACTACCATCTCATGGGGCCGGACACTCAGGGTCAGGGGAAAATCCAATATATATCTGGTGATATCTCGGGTGCTATTAGAGATAGCGCAATAAATCAAAGTGCATTGTCTGTAGGAGGCACTGGCGAATGAATCTGTGCAGCAGGAACTACCTCGGACCACCAGGGGCCGAGAAAATTACAGATATTAGGAATCCGTCACCCAAGGTCATGTAAAAATCCAGCATATATCTGGTGATATCTCTTGTGCTACTACAGATAGCGCAATAAACCAAAGTGAATTGTCTGCAGGAAACCCTGGCGCATGAATCTGTTGAGCGGGATCGAACTCGGACCACTAGGGACTGAGAAAACCATCGACACATGGAGCCGGACTGTCAGGGTCGGGGAAAAATCCAATATATATCTGGTGATATCTCGGGTGCTATTAGAGATAGCGCAATAAATCAAAGTGCATTGTCTGCAGGAGGTCCTGCCGCATGAATCTGTGCTGCGGGAACGTCCTCGGACCTCCAGGGGCCGAGACAACCACCGTCTCATGGGGCCGGACACTCAGGCTCAGGGTAAAATCCAATATATATCTGGTGATATCTCGGGTGCTATTACAGATAGCGCAATAAATCAGAGTGCATTGTCTGCAGGAAGCCCCGGCGCATGATTCTGTGCAGCGGGAAGGACCTCGGACCACAAGGGGCCGTGAAAATCACAGTCTCATTGGGCCGGACACTCAGGGTCAGTGAAGAATCCAATATATATCTGGTGATATCTCGGGTGCTATTAGAGATAGCGCAATAAACCAAAGTGAATTATCTGCAGGAGGCCCTGGCGCATGAATCTGTGCAGCGGGAACGACCTCGGATCACTAGGGGCCGAGAAAACTACCATCTCATGGGGCCGGACACTCAGGGTCAGGGGAAAATCCAATATATATCTGGTGATATCTCGGGTGCTATTAGAGATAGCGCAATAAACCAAAGTGCATTGTCTGTAGGAGGCACTGGCGAATGAATCTGTGCAGCAGGAACGACCTCGGGCCACCAGGGGCCGAGAAAATTACAGATATTCGGAATCCGTCACCCAAGGTCATGTAAAAATCCAGCATATATCCGGAGATATCTCGGGTGCTATTACATATAGCGCAATAAATCAAAGTGCATCGTCTGTAGGAGGCCCTGGCGCATGAATCTGTGCAGCGGGATCGACCTCGGAACACGAGGGAACGAGAAAACCATCGACGCATGGGGCCGGACACTCAGGGTCAGGGGAAAATCCAATATATATCTGGTGATATCTCGGGTGCTATTAGAGATAGCGCAATAAACCAAAGTGAATTATCTGCAGGAGGCCCTGGCGCATGCATCTGTGCAGCGGGAACGACCTCCGACCACCAGGGGCCGAGTAAACCAACGTCTCATGGGGCCGGACACTCAGGGTAAGGGAAAAATCCAATATATATCTGGTGATATCTCGGGTGCTATTACAGATAGCGCAATAAATCAATGTGCATTGTCTGTAGGAGGCCCTGGCGAATGAATCTGGCCAGCGGGAACGACCTCCGACCACCAGGGGCCGAGTAAACCACCGTCTGATGGGGCCGGACACTCAGGGTCAGGGAAAAATCCAATATATATCTGGTGATATCTCGGGTGCTATTACAGATAGCGCAATAAATCAAACAGCATTGTCCGTAGGAGGCTCTGGCGCATGAATCTGTGCAGCGGGAACGACCTCGGACCACCAGGGGCCGAGAGAACCACCGTCACATGGGGTCGGTCACTCACGGTCATGGAAAAATCCAATATATATCTGGTAACATCTCGGGTGCTATTACAGATAGCGCAATAAATCAAAGTGCATTGTCCGTTGGAGGCCCTGGCGCATGAATCTGTGCAGCGGGAACGACCTCGGACGACCAGGGGCCGAGAAAACCACCGTCTCATGGGGCCGGACACTCAGGGTCAGGGAAAAATCCAATATATATCTGGTAACATCTCGGGTGCTATTACAGATAGCGCAATAAATCAAAGTGCATTGTCCGTTGGAGGCCCTGGCGCATGAATCTGTGCAGCGGGAACGACCTCGGACCACCACGGGCCGAGAAAACCACAGTCTCATGGCGCCGGACACTCAGGGTCAGGGAAAAATCCAATATATATCTGGTGATATCTCGGGTGCTACTACAGATAGCGCAATAAACCAAAGTGCATTGTCTGTAGGAGGACCTGGCGCATGAATCTGGGCAGCGGGAACGACCTCGGACCACCAGGGACCGAGAAAATCACCGTCTCATGGAGCCGGACACTCAGGGTCAGGGAAAAATCCAATATATATCTGGTGATATCTCGGGTGCTATTACAGATAGCGCAATAAATCAAAGTGAATTATCTGCAGGAGGCCCTTGCGAATGAATGTGTGCCGCAGGAACGACCTCGGACCACCAGTGGCCGAGAAAATTACAGCTATTCGGAATCAGTCACCCAAGGTCATGTAAAAATCCAGCAAATATCTGGTGATTTCTCGGGTGCTATTAGAGATAGCCTAATAAACCAAAGTGCATTGTCTGTAGGAGGCCCTGGCGCATGAATCTGGGCAGCGGGAACGACTTCGGACCACCAGGGGCCGAGAAAACCACCGACTCACGGGGCCGGACACTCAGGGTCAGGGGAAAATCCAATATATATCTGGTGATATCTCGGGTGCTATTACAGATAGCGCAATAAATCAAAGTGCATTGTCTGCAGGAGGCCCTTAAGAATGAATCTGTGCCGCAGGAACGACCTCGGACCACCAGTGGCCGAGAAAATTACAGATATTCGGAATCCGTCACCCAAGGTCATGTAAAAATCCAGCAAATATCTGGTGATATCTCGGGTGCTATTAGAGATAGTGCAATAAACCAATGTGAATTATCTGCAGGAGGCCCTGGCGCATGAATCTGGGCAGCGGGAACGACCTCGGACCACCAGGGGCCGAGAAAACCACCGTTTCATGGGTCCGGACACTCAGGGACAGGGGAAAATCCAATATATATCTGGTGATATCTCGGGTGCTATTAGAGATAGCGCAATAAACCAAAGTGAATTATCTGCAGGAGGCCCAGGCGAATGAATCTGTGCAGCGGGAACGACCTAGGACCACCAGGGGCCGAGAAAACCACCGTCTCATGGGTCCGGACACTCAGGGTCAGGGGAAAATCCAATATATATCTGGTGATATCTCGGGTGCTATTACAGATAGCGCAATAAATCAAAGTGCATTGTCTGTAGGAGGCCGAGGCGAATGAATCTGGCCAGCGGGAACGACCTCCGACCATCAGGGGCCGAGAAAACCACAGTCTCATGGGGCCGGACACTCAGGGTCAGGGGAAAATCCAATATATATCTCGTGATATTTCGCGTGCTATTAGAGATAGCGCAATAAACCAAAGTGAATTATCTGCAGGAGGCCCTGGCGCATGCATCTGTGCAGCGGGAACGACCTCGGACCACCAGTGGCCGAGAAAATTACAGATATTCGGAATCCGTCACCCAAGGTCATGTAAAAATCCAGCATATATCTGCTGATATCTCGGGTGCTATTACAGATAGCGCAATAAACCAAAGTGCTTTTTCTGTAGGAGGCCCTGGCGCATGAATCTGGGCAGCGGGAACGACCTCGGACCACCAGGGGCCGAGAAAACCATCGTTTCATGGGTCCGGACACTCAGGGACAGGGGAAAATCCAATATATATCTGGTGATATCTCGGGTGCTATTACAGATAGCGCAATAAATCAAAGTGCATTGTCTGTAGGAGGCCCAGGCGAATGAATCTGTGCAGCGGGAACAACCTCGGACCACCAGTGGCCGAGAAAATTACAGATATTCGGAATCCGTCACCCAAGGTCATGTAAAAATCCAATATATATCTGGTGATATCTCGGGTGCTATTAGAGATAGCGCAATAAATCAAAGTGCATTGTCTGTAGGAGGCCCTGGCGCATGAATCTCTGCAGCTCGAACGACCTCGGACCACCAGGTCCCGAGAAAACCACCGTCTCATAGGGCCGGACACTCAGGGTCAGGGAAAAATCCAATATATATCTGGTAACATCTCGGGTGCTATTACAGATAGCGCAATAAATCAAAGTGCATTGTCCGTTGGAGGCCCTGGCGCATGAATCTGTGCAGCGGGAACGACCTCGGACGACCAGGGGCCGAGAAAACCACCGTCTCATGGGGACGGACACTCAGGGTCAGGGAAAAATCCAATATATATCTGGTAACATCTCGGGTGCTATTACAGATAGCGCAATAAATCAAAGTGCATTGTCCGTTGGAGGCCCTGGCGCATGAATCTGTGCAGCGGGAACGACCTCGGACCACCAGGGCCCGAGAAAACCACCGTCTCATAGGGCCGGACACTCAGGGTCAGGGAAAAATCAAATATATATCTGGTGATATCTCGGGTGCTATTAGAGGTAGCGCAATAAACCAAAGTGAATTATCTGCAGGAGGCCCTGGCGCATGCATCTGTGCAGCGGGAACGACCTCGGACCACCAGTGGCCGAGAAAATTACAGATATTCGGAATCCGTCACCCAAGGTCATGTAAAAATCCAGCATATATCTGGTGATATCTCGGGTGCTATTACAGATAGCGCAATAAACCAAAGTGCTTTGTCTGTAGGAGGCCCTGGCGCATGAATCTGGGCAGCGGGAACGACCTCGGACCACCAGGGGCCGAGAAAACCATCGCTTCATGGGTCCGGACACTCAGGGACAGGTGAAAATCCAATATATATCTGGTGATATCTCGGGTGCTATTACAGATAGCGCAATAAATCAAAGTGCATTGTATGTAGGAGGCCCTGGCGCATGAATCTGTGCAGCTCGAACGACCTCGGACCACCAGGGGCCTAGAAAACCACCGTCTCATGGGGCCGGTCACTCAGGGTCAGGGAAAAATCCAATATATATCTGGTGATATCTCGGGTGCTATTAGAGATAGCGCAATAAACCAAAGTGAATTATCTGCAGGAGGCCCTGGCGCATGCATCTGTGCAGCGGGAACGACCTCCGACCACCAGGGGCCGAGTAAACCACCGTCTCATGGGGCCGGACACTCAGGGTCAGGGAAAAATCCAAAATATATCTGGTGATATCTCGGGTGCTATTACAGATAGCGCAATAAATCAAAGTGTATTGTCTGTAGGAGGCCGAGGCGAATGAATCTGGCCAGCGGGAACGACCTCCGACCATCAGGGGCCGAGCAAACCACCGTCTCATGGGGCCGGACACTCAGGGTCAGGGGAAAATCCAATATATATCTGGTGATATTTCGGGTGCTATTAGAGATAGCGCAATAAACCAAAGTGAATTATCTGCAGGAGGCCCTGGCGCATGCATCTGTGCAGCGGGAACGACCTCCGACCACCAGGGGCCGAGTAAACCAACGTCGCATGGGGTCGGACACTCAGGGTCAGGGAAAAATCCAATATATATCTGGTGATATCTCGGGTGCTATTAGAGATAGCGCAATAAATCAAAGTGCATTGTCTGTAGGAGGCCCTGGCGCATGAATCTCTGCAGCTCGAACGACCTCGGACCATCAGGTCCCGAGAAAACCACCGTCTCATAGGGCCGGACACTCAGGGTCAGGGAAAAATCCAATATATATCTGGTAACATCTCGGGTGCTATTACAGATAGCGCAATAAATCAAAGTGCATTGTCCGTTGGAGGCCCTGGCGCATGAATCTGTGCAGCGGGAACGACCTCGGACGACCAGGGGCCGAGAAAACCACCGTCTCATGGGGCCGGACACTCAGGGTCAGGGAAAAATCCAATATATATCTGGTAACATCTCGGGTGCTATTACAGATAGCGCAATAAATCAAAGTGCATTGTCCGTTGGAGGCCCTGGCGCATGAATCTGTGCAGCGGGAACGACCTCGGACCACCAGGGCCCGAGAAAACCACCGTCTCATAGGGCCGGACACTCAGGGTCAGGGAAAAATCAAATATATATCTGGTGATATCTCGGGTGCTATTAGAGGTAGCGCAATAAACCAAAGTGAATTATCTGCAGGAGGCCCTGGCGCATGCATCTGTGCAGCGGGAACGACCTCGGACCACCAGTGGCCGAGAAAATTACAGATATTCGGAATCCGTCACCCAAGGTCATGTAAAAATCCAGCATATATCTGGTGATATCTCGGGTGCTATTACAGATAGCGCAATAAACCAAAGTGCTTTGTCTGTAGGAGGCCCTGGCGCATGAATCTGGGCAGCGGGAACGACCTCGGACCACCAGGGGCCGAGAAAACCATCGTTTCATGGGTCCGGACACTCAGGGACAGGTGAAAATCCAATATATATCTGGTGATATCTCGGGTGCTATTACAGATAGCGCAATAAATCAAAGTGCATTGTATGTAGGAGGCCCTGGCGCATGAATCTGTGCAGCTCGAACGACCTCGGACCACCAGGGGCCTAGAAAACCACCGTCTCATGGGGCCGGTCACTCAGGGTCAGGGAAAAATCCAATATATATCTGGTGATATCTCGGGTGCTATTAGAGATAGCGCAATAAACCAAAGTGAATTATCTGCAGGAGGCCCTGGCGCATGCATCTGTGCAGCGGGAACGACCTCCGACCACCAGGGGCCGAGAAAACCACCGTCTCATGGGTCCGGACACTCAGGGTCAGGGGAAAATCCAATATATATCTGGTGATATCTCTGGTGCTATTACAGATAGCGCAATAAATCAAAGTGAATTATCTGCAGGAGGCCCTTGCGAATGAATGTGTGCCGCAGGAACGACCTCGGACCACCAGTGGCCGAGAAAATTACAGATATTCGGAATCCGTCACCCAAGGTCATGTAAAAATCCAGCAAATATCTGGTGATATCTCGGGTGCTATTAGAGATAGCCTAATAAACCAAAGTGCATTGTCTGTAGGAGGCCCAGGCGAATGAATCTGTGCATCGGGAACGACCTCAGACCACCAGGGGCCGAGAAAACCACCGTCTCATGGGTCCGGACACTCAGGGTCAGGGGAAAATCCAATTTATATCTGGTGATATCTCGGGTGCTATTACAGACAGCGCACTAAACCAAAGTGAATTATCTGCAGGAGGCCCTGGCGCATGAATCTGGGCAGCGGGAACGACCACGGACCACCAGGGGCCGAGAAAACAACCGTTTCATGGGTCCGGACACTCAGGGACAGGGGAAAATCCAATATATATCTGGTGATATCTCGGGTGCTATTAGAGATAGCGCAATAAACCAAAGTGAATTATCTGCAGGAGGCCCTGGCGCATGAATCTGGGCAGCGGGAACGACCTCGGACCACCAGTGGCCGAGAAAATTACAGATATTCGGAATCCGTCACCCAAGGTCATGTAAAAATCCAGCAAATATCTGGTGATATCTCGGGTGCTATTAGAGATAGCCTAATAAACCAAAGTGCATTGTCTGTAGGAGGCCCAGGCGAATGAATCTGTGCATCGGGAACGACCTCAGACCACCAGGGGCCGAGAAAACCACCGTCTCATGGGTCCGGACACTCAGGGTCTGGGGAAAATCAAATCTATATCTGGTGATATCTCGGGTGCTATTACAGATAGCGCAATAAATCCAAGTGCATTGTCTGTAGGAGGCCCTGGCGCATGAATCTGTGCAGCTCGAACGACCTCGGACCACCAGGGGCCGAGAAAACCACCGTCTCATGGGGCCGGACACTCAGGGTCAGGGAAAAATCAAATATATATCTGGTGATATCCCGGGTGCTATTACAGATAGCGCAATAAACCAAAGTGCATTGTCTGCAGGAGGCCCTTGAGAATGAATCTGGGCAGCGGGAACGACCTCGGACCACCAGGGGCCGAGAAAATCACCGTCTCATGGAGCCGGACACTCAGGGTCAGGGAAAAATCCAATATATATCTGGTGATATCTCGGGTGCTATTGCAGATAGCGCAATAAATCAAAGTGCATTGTCTGCAGGAGGCCCTTAAGAATGAATCTGTGCCGCAGGAACGACCTCGGACCACCAGTGGCCGAGAAAATTACAGATATTCGGAATCCGTCACCCAAGGTCATGTAAAAATCCAGCATATATCTGATGATATCTCGGGTGCTATTACAGATAGCGCAATAAACCAAAGTGCTTTGTCTGTAGTAGGCCCTGGCGCATGAATCTGGGCAGCGGGAACGACCTCGGACAACCAGGGGCCGAGAAAACAACCGTTTCATGGGTCCGGACACTCAGGGACAGGGGAAAATCCAATATATATCTGGTGATATCTCGGGTGCTATTACAGACAGCGCAATAAACCAAAGTGCATTGTCTGTAGGAGGCCCTGGCGCATGAATCTGGGCAGCGGGAACGACCTCGGACCACCAGGGGCCGAGAAAACCACAGTCTCATGGGGCCGGACACTCAGGGTCAGGGAAAAATCCAATATATATCTGGTGATATCTCGGGTGCTATTAGAGATAGCGCAATAAACCAAAGTGCATTGTCTGTAGGAGGCCCAGGCGAATGAATCTGGGCAGCGGGAACGACCTCGGACCACCAGGGGCCGAGAAAACCACCGACTCACGGGGCCGGACACTCAGGGTCAGGGAAATTCCAATATATATCTGGTGATGTCTCGGGTGCTATTACAGATAGCGCAATAAACCAAAGTGCTTTTTCTGTAGGAGGCCGAGGCGAATGAATCTGGCCAGCGGGAACGACCTCCGACCATCAGGGGCCGAGTAAACCAACGTCTCATGGGGCCGGACACTCAGGGTCAGGGAAAAATCCAATTTATATCTGGTGATATCTCGGTTGCTATTACAGATAGCGCAATAAATCAAAATGCATTGTCTGTAGGAGGAACTGGCGAATGAATCTGTACCGCAGGAACGACCTCGGACCACCAGTGGCCGAGAAAATTACAGATATTCGGAATCCGTCACCCAAGGTCATGTAAAAATCCAGCATATATCTGATGATATCTCGGGTGCTATTAGAGATAGCGCAATAAACCAAAGTGCATTGTCTGTAGGAGGCCCAGGCGAATGAATCTGTGCAGCGGGAACGACCTCAGACCACCAGGGGCCGAGAAAACCACCGTCTCATGGGTCCGGACACTCAGGGTCAGGGGAAAATCCAATTTATATCTGGTGATATCTCGGGTGCTATTACAGATAGCGCAATAAACCAAAGTGCATTGTCTGTAGGAGGCCCTGGCGCATGAATCTGGGCAGCGGGAACGACCTCGGATCACCAGGGGCCCAGAAAATTACAGATATTCGGAATCCGTCACCCAAGGTCATGTAAAAATCCAGCATATATCTGGTGATATCTCGGGTGCTATTACAGATAGCGCAATAAACCAAAGTGCTTTGTCTGTAGGAGGCCCTGGCGCATGAACATGGGCAGCGGGAACGACCTCGGACCACCAGGGGCCGAGAAAACCATCGTTTCATGGGTCCGGACACTCAGGGACAGGGGAAAATCCAATATATATCTGGTGATATCTCGGGTGCTATTTCAGATAGCGCAATAAATCAAAGTGCATTGTCTGTAGGGGGCCCTGGCGCATGAATCTGTGCAGCTCGAACGACCTCGGACCACCAGGGGCCGAGAAAACCACCGTCTCATATAGCCGGTCACTCAGGGTCAGGGAAAAATCCAATATATATCTGGTGATATCTCGGGTGCTATTACAGATAGCGCAATAAATCAAAGTGCATTGTCCGTTGGAGGCCCTGGCGCATGAATCTGTGCAGCGGGAACGACCTCGGACCACCAGGGCCCGAGAAAACCACCGTCTCATGGGGCCGGACACTCAGGGTCAGGGCAAAATCCAATATATATCTGGTGATATCTCGGGTGCTATTAGAGATAGCGGAATAAACCAAAGTGAATTATCTGCAGGAGGCCGTGGCGCATGCATCTGTGCAGCGGGAACGACCTCGGACGACCAGGGGCCGAGAAAACCACCGTCTCATGGGGCCGGACACTCAGGGTCAGGGAAAAATCCAATATATATCTGGAAACATCTCGGGTGCTATTACAGATAGCGCAATAAACCAAAGTGCATTGTCTGTAGGAGGCCCTGGCGCATGAAACTTGCCAGCGGGAACGACCTCGGAACACCAGGGGCCGAGAAAACCACCCTCTCATGGGTCCGGACACTCAGGGTCAGGGGAAAATCCAATATATATCTGGTGATATCTCGGGTGCTATTACAGATAGCGCAATAAATCAAAGTGAATTATCTGCAGGAGGCCCTTGCGAATGAATGTGTGCCGCAGGAACGACCTCGGACCACCAGTGGCCGAGAAAATTACAGATATTCGGAATCCGTCACCCAAGGTCATGTAAAAATCCAGCAAATATCTGGTGATATCTCGGGTGCTATTAGAGATAGCGCAATAAACCAATGTGAATTATCTGCAGGAGGCCCTGGCGCATGAATCTGGGCAGCGGGAACGACCTCGGACCACCAGGGGCCGAGAAAACCACCGTTTCATGGGTCCGGACACTCAGGGACAGGGGAAAATCCAATATATATCTGGTGATATCTCGGGTGCTATTACAGATAGCGCAATAAATCAAAGTGCTTTTTCTGTAGGAGGCCGAGGCGAATGAATCTGGCCAGCGGGAACGACCTCCGACCATCAGGGGCCGAGTAAACCAACGTCTCATGGGGCCGGACACTCAGGGTCAGGGAAAAATCCAATTTATATCTGGTGATATCTCGGTTGCTATTACAGATAGCGCAATAAATCAAAATGCATTGTCTGTAGGAGGAACTGGCGAATGAATCTGTACCGCAGGAACGACCTCGGACCACCAGTGGCCGAGAAAATTACAGATATTCGGAATCCGTCACCCAAGGTCATGTAAAAATCCAGCATATATCTGGTGATATCTCGGGTGCTATTACAGATAGCGCAATAAACAAAAGTGCTTTGTCTATAGGAGGCCCTGGCGCATGAATCTGGGCAGCGGGAACGACCTCGGACCACCAGGGCCCGAGAAAACCACCGTCTCATAGGGCCGGACACTCAGGGTCAGGGAAAAATCCAATATATATCTGGTAACATCTAGGGTGCTATTAAAGATAGCGCAATAAATCAAAGTGCATTGTCCGTTGGTGGCCCTGGCGCATGAATCTGTGCAGCGGGAACGACCTCGGACCACCAGGGCCCGAGAAAACCACCGTCTCATAGGGCCGGACACTCAGGGTCAGGGAAAAATCCAATATATATCTGGTGATATCTCGGGTGCTATTAGAGATAGCGCAATAAATCAAAGTGCAATGTCTGTAGGAGGCACTGGCGAATGAATCTGGCCAGCGGGAACGACCTCCGACCATCAGGGGCCGAGAAAACCACAGTCTCATGGGGCCGGACACTCAGGGTCAGGGGAAAATCCAATATATATCTCGTGATATTTCGCGTGCTATTAGAGATAGCGCAATAAGCCAAAGTGAATTATCTGCAGGAGGCCCTGGCGCATGCATCTGTGCAGCGGGAACGACCTCGGACCACCAGTGGCCGAGAAAATTACAGATATTCGGAATCCGTCACCCAAGGTCATGTAAAAATCCAGCATATATCTGCTGATATCTCGGGTGCTATTACAGATAGCGCAATAAACCAAAGTGCTTTTTCTGTAGGAGGCCCTGGCGCATGAATCTGGGCAGCGGGAACGACCTCGGACCACCAGGGGCCGAGAAAACCATCGTTTCATGGCTCCGGACACTCAGGGACAGGGGAAAATCCAATATATATCTGGTGATATCTCGGGTGCTATTACAGATAGCGCAATAAATCAAAGTGCATTGTCTGTAGGAGGCCCAGGCGAATGAATCTGTGCAGCGGGAACAACCTCGGACCACCAGGGGCCGAGAAAACCACCGTCTCATGGGTCCGGACACTCAGGGTCAGGGGAAAATCCAATATATATCTGGTTATATCTCGGGTGCTATTACAGATAGCGGAATCAACCAAAGTGCATTGTCTGTAGGAGGCCCTGGCGCATGAATCTGGGCAGCGGGAACGACCTCGGACCACCAGGGGCCGAGGAAACCACCGTCTCATGGGTCCGGACACTCAGGGACAGGGAAAAATCCAATATATATCTGGTGATATCTCGGGTGCTATTAGAGATAGCGCAATAAATCAAAGTGCATTGTCTGTAGGAGGCCCTGGCGCATGAATCTCTGCAGCTCGAACGACCTCGGACCACCAGGTCCCGAGAAAACCACCGTCTCATAGGGCCGGACACTCAGGGTCAGGGAAAAATCCAATATATATCTGGTAACATCTCGGGTGCTATTACAGATAGCGCAATAAATCAAAGTGCATTGTCCGTTGGAGGCCCTGGCGCATGAATCTGTGCAGCGGGAACGACCTCGGACGACCAGGGGCCGAGAAAACCACCGTCTCATGGGGCCGGACACTCAGGGTCAGGGAAAAATCCAATATATATCTGGTAACATCTCGGGTGCTATTACAGATAGCGCAATAAATCAAAGTGCATTGTCTGTAGGAGGCCCTGGCGCATGAGTCTGGCCAGCGGGAACGGCCTCGGACCACCAGGGGCCGAGAAAACCACCGTCTCATGGGGCCGGACACTCAGGGTCAGGGGAAAATCCAATATATATCTGGTGATATCTCTGGTGCTATTACAGATAGCGCAATAAATCAAAGTGCAATGTCTGTAGGAGGCACTGGCGAATGAATCTGTACCGCAGGAACGATCTCGGACCACCAGTGGCCGAGAAAATTACAGATATTCGGAATCCGTCGCCCAAGGTCATGTAAAAATCCAGCATATATCTGGTGATATCTCGGGTGCTATTACAGATAGCGCAATAAATCAAAGTGCATGGTCTGTAGGAGACCCTGGCGCAGGATTCTGGCCGGCGGGAACGACCGCGGACCACCAGGGGCCGAGAAAACCACAGTCTCATGGGGCCGAACACTCAGGGTCAGGGAAAAATCCAATATATATCTGGTAACATCTCGGGTGCTATTACAGATAGCGCAATAAATCAAAGTGCATTGTCCGTTGGAGGCCCTGGCGCATGAATCTGTGCAGCGGGAACGACCTCGGACGACCAGGGGCCGAGAAAACCACCGTCTCATGGGGCCGGACACTCAGGGTCAGGGAAAAATCCAATATATATCTGGTAACATCTCGGGTGCTATTACAGATAGCGCAATAAATCAAAGTGCATTGTCTGTAGGAGGCCCTGGCGCATGAGTCTGGCCAGCGGGAACGGCCTCGGACCACCAGGGGCCGAGAAAACCACCGTCTCATGGGGCCGGACACTCAGGGTCAGGGGAAAATCCAATATATATCTGGTGATATCTCTGGTGCTATTACAGATAGCGCAATAAATCAAAGTGCAATGTCTGTAGGAGGCACTGGCGAATGAATCTGTACCGCAGGAACGATCTCGGACCACCAGTGGCCGAGAAAATTACAGATATTCGGAATCCGTCGCCCAAGGTCATGTAAAAATCCAGCATATATCTGGTGATATCTCGGGTGCTATTACAGATAGCGCAATAAATCAAAGTGCATGGTCTGTAGGAGACCCTGGCGCAGGATTCTGGCCGGCGGGAACGACCGCGGACCACCAGGGGCCGAGAAAACCACAGTCTCATGGGGCCGAACACTCAGGGTCAGGGGAAAATCCAATATATATCTGGTGATATCTCTGGTGCTATTACAGATAGCGCAATAAATCAAAGTGCAATGTCTGTAGGAGGCACTGGCGAATGAATCTGGCCAGCGGGAACGACCTCCGACCATCAGGGGCCGAGAAAACCACAGTCTCATGGGGCCGGACACTCAGGGTCAGGGGAAAATCCAATATATATCTCGTGATATTTCGCGTGCTATTAGAGATAGCGCAATAAGCCAAAGTGAATTATCTGCAGGAGGCCCTGGCGCATGCATCTGTGCAGCGGGAACGACCTCGGACCACCAGTGGCCGAGAAAATTACAGATATTCGGAATCCGTCACCCAAGGTCATGTAAAAATCCAGCATATATCTGCTGATATCTCGGGTGCTATTACAGATAGCGCAATAAACCAAAGTGCTTTTTCTGTAGGAGGCCCTGGCGCATGAATCTGGGCAGCGGGAACGACCTCGGACCACCAGGGGCCGAGAAAACCATCGTTTCATGGCTCCGGACACTCAGGGACAGGGGAAAATCCAATATATATCTGGTGATATCTCGGGTGCTATTACAGATAGCGCAATAAATCAAAGTGCATTGTCTGTAGGAGGCCCAGGCGAATGAATCTGTGCAGCGGGAACAACCTCGGACCACCAGGGGCCGAGAAAACCACCGTCTCATGGGTCCGGACACTCAGGGTCAGGGGAAAATCCAATATATATCTGGTTATATCTCGGGTGCTATTACAGATAGCGGAATCAACCAAAGTGCATTGTCTGTAGGAGGCCCTGGCGCATGAATCTGGGCAGCGGGAACGACCTCGGACCACCAGGGGCCGAGGAAACCACCGTCTCATGGGTCCGGACACTCAGGGACAGGGAAAAATCCAATATATATCTGGTGATATCTCGGGTGCTATTAGAGATAGCGCAATAAATCAAAGTGCATTGTCTGTAGGAGGCCCTGGCGCATGAATCTCTGCAGCTCGAACGACCTCGGACCACCAGGTCCCGAGAAAACCACCGTCTCATAGGGCCGGACACTCAGGGTCAGGGAAAAATCCAATATATATCTGGTAACATCTCGGGTGCTATTACAGATAGCGCAATAAATCAAAGTGCATTGTCCGTTGGAGGCCCTGGCGCATGAATCTGTGCAGCGGGAACGACCTCGGACGACCAGGGGCCGAGAAAACCACCGTCTCATGGGGCCGGACACTCAGGGTCAGGGAAAAATCCAATATATATCTGGTAACATCTCGGGTGCTATTACAGATAGCGCAATAAATCAAAGTGCATTGTCTGTAGGAGGCCCTGGCGCATGAGTCTGGCCAGCGGGAACGGCCTCGGACCACCAGGGGCCGAGAAAACCACCGTCTCATGGGGCCGGACACTCAGGGTCAGGGGAAAATCCAATATATATCTGGTGATATCTCTGGTGCTATTACAGATAGCGCAATAAATCAAAGTGCAATGTCTGTAGGAGGCACTGGCGAATGAATCTGTACCGCAGGAACGATCTCGGACCACCAGTGGCCGAGAAAATTACAGATATTCGGAATCCGTCGCCCAAGGTCATGTAAAAATCCAGCATATATCTGGTGATATCTCGGGTGCTATTACAGATAGCGCAATAAATCAAAGTGCATGGTCTGTAGGAGACCCTGGCGCAGGATTCTGGCCGGCGGGAACGACCGCGGACCACCAGGGGCCGAGAAAACCACAGTCTCATGGGGCCGAACACTCAGGGTCAGGGAAAAATCCAATATATATCTGGTAACATCTCGGGTGCTATTACAGATAGCGCAATAAATCAAAGTGCATTGTCCGTTGGAGGCCCTGGCGCATGAATCTGTGCAGCGGGAACGACCTCGGACGACCAGGGGCCGAGAAAACCACCGTCTCATGGGGCCGGACACTCAGGGTCAGGGAAAAATCCAATATATATCTGGTAACATCTCGGGTGCTATTACAGATAGCGCAATAAATCAAAGTGCATTGTCTGTAGGAGGCCCTGGCGCATGAGTCTGGCCAGCGGGAACGGCCTCGGACCACCAGGGGCCGAGAAAACCACCGTCTCATGGGGCCGGACACTCAGGGTCAGGGGAAAATCCAATATATATCTGGTGATATCTCTGGTGCTATTACAGATAGCGCAATAAATCAAAGTGCAATGTCTGTAGGAGGCACTGGCGAATGAATCTGTACCGCAGGAACGATCTCGGACCACCAGTGGCCGAGAAAATTACAGATATTCGGAATCCGTCGCCCAAGGTCATGTAAAAATCCAGCATATATCTGGTGATATCTCGGGTGCTATTACAGATAGCGCAATAAATCAAAGTGCATGGTCTGTAGGAGACCCTGGCGCAGGATTCTGGCCGGCGGGAACGACCGCGGACCACCAGGGGCCGAGAAAACCACAGTCTCATGGGGCCGAACACTCAGGGTCAGGGGAAAATCCAATATATATCTGGTGATATCTCTGGTGCTATTACAGATAGCGCAATAAATCAAAGTGCAATGTCTGTAGGAGGCACTGGCGAATGAATCTGGCCAGCGGGAACGACCTCCGACCATCAGGGGCCGAGAAAACCACAGTCTCATGGGGCCGGACACTCAGGGTCAGGGGAAAATCCAATATATATCTCGTGATATTTCGCGTGCTATTAGAGATAGCGCAATAAGCCAAAGTGAATTATCTGCAGGAGGCCCTGGCGCATGCATCTGTGCAGCGGGAACGACCTCGGACCACCAGTGGCCGAGAAAATTACAGATATTCGGAATCCGTCACCCAAGGTCATGTAAAAATCCAGCATATATCTGCTGATATCTCGGGTGCTATTACAGATAGCGCAATAAACCAAAGTGCTTTTTCTGTAGGAGGCCCTGGCGCATGAATCTGGGCAGCGGGAACGACCTCGGACCACCAGGGGCCGAGAAAACCATCGTTTCATGGCTCCGGACACTCAGGGACAGGGGAAAATCCAATATATATCTGGTGATATCTCGGGTGCTATTACAGATAGCGCAATAAATCAAAGTGCATTGTCTGTAGGAGGCCCAGGCGAATGAATCTGTGCAGCGGGAACAACCTCGGACCACCAGGGGCCGAGAAAACCACCGTCTCATGGGTCCGGACACTCAGGGTCAGGGGAAAATCCAATATATATCTGGTTATATCTCGGGTGCTATTACAGATAGCGGAATCAACCAAAGTGCATTGTCTGTAGGAGGCCCTGGCGCATGAATCTGGGCAGCGGGAACGACCTCGGACCACCAGGGGCCGAGAAAACCACCGTCTCATGGGTCCGGACACTCAGGGACAGGGAAAAATCCAATATATATCTGGTGATATCTCGGGTGCTATTAGAGATAGCGCAATAAATCAAAGTGCATTGTCTGTAGGAGGCCCTGGCGCATGAATCTCTGCAGCTCGAACGACCTCGGACCACCAGGTCCCGAGAAAACCACCGTCTCATAGGGCCGGACACTCAGGGTCAGGGAAAAATCCAATATATATCTGGTAACATCTCGGGTGCTATTACAGATAGCGCAATAAATCAAAGTGCATTGTCCGTTGGAGGCCCTGGCGCATGAATCTGTGCAGCGGGAACGACCTCGGACGACCAGGGGCCGAGAAAACCACCGTCTCATGGGGCCGGACACTCAGGGTCAGGGAAAAATCCAATATATATCTGGTAACATCTCGGGTGCTATTACAGATAGCGCAATAAATCAAAGTGCATTGTCTGTAGGAGGACCTGGCGCATGAGTCTGGCCAGCGGGAACGGCCTCGGACCACCAGGGGCCGAGAAAACCACCGTCTCATGGGGCCGGACACTCAGGGTCAGGGGAAAATCCAATATATATCTGGTGATATCTCTGGTGCTATTACAGATAGCGCAATAAATCAAAGTGCAATGTCTGTAGGAGGCACTGGCGAATGAATCTGTACCGCAGGAACGATCTCGGACCACCAGTGGCCGAGAAAATTACAGATATTCGGAATCCGTCGCCCAAGGTCATGTAAAAATCCAGCATATATCTGGTGATATCTCGGGTGCTATTACAGATAGCGCAATAAATCAAAGTGCATGGTCTGTAGGAGACCCTGGCGCAGGATTCTGGCCGGCGGGAACGACCGCGGACCACCAGGGGCCGAGAAAACCACAGTCTCATGGGGCCGAACACTCAGGGTCAGGGAAAAATCCAATATATATCTGGTAACATCTCGGGTGCTATTACAGATAGCGCAATAAATCAAAGTGCATTGTCCGTTGGAGGCCCTGGCGCATGAATCTGTGCAGCGGGAACGACCTCGGACGACCAGGGGCCGAGAAAACCACCGTCTCATGGGGCCGGACACTCAGGGTCAGGGAAAAATCCAATATATATCTGGTAACATCTCGGGTGCTATTACAGATAGCGCAATAAATCAAAGTGCATTGTCTGTAGGAGGCCCTGGCGCATGAGTCTGGCCAGCGGGAACGGCCTCGGACCACCAGGGGCCGAGAAAACCACCGTCTCATGGGGCCGGACACTCAGGGTCAGGGGAAAATCCAATATATATCTGGTGATATCTCTGGTGCTATTACAGATAGCGCAATAAATCAAAGTGCAATGTCTGTAGGAGGCACTGGCGAATGAATCTGTACCGCAGGAACGATCTCGGACCACCAGTGGCCGAGAAAATTACAGATATTCGGAATCCGTCGCCCAAGGTCATGTAAAAATCCAGCATATATCTGGTGATATCTCGGGTGCTATTACAGATAGCGCAATAAATCAAAGTGCATGGTCTGTAGGAGACCCTGGCGCAGGATTCTGGCCGGCGGGAACGACCGCGGACCACCAGGGGCCGAGAAAACCACAGTCTCATGGGGCCGAACACTCAGGGTCAGGGAAAAATCCAATATATATCTGGTGATATCTCGAGTGCTATTAGAGATAGCGCAATAAACCAAAATGCATTGTCTGCAGGAGGCACTGGCGAATGAATCAGCGCAGCGGGAACGACCTCGGACCGCCAGGGGCCGAGAAAACCACCGTCTCATGGGGCCGGACACTCAGGGTCAGGGAAAAATCCAATATATATCTGGTGATATCTCGGGTGCTATTACAGATAGCGCAACAAATCAAAGTGCATTGTCTGTAGGAGGCCCTGGCGCATGAATCTGGGCAGCGGGAACGTCCTCGAACCACCAGGGGCGCGAAAAACCACCGACACATGGCGCCGGACACCCAAGGTCATGTAAATACCCAGGATGTATCTGATGATATCTCCGGTGCTATTAGAGGTAGCCCAATAAATCAAAGTGCATTGTCTGTAGGAGGCCCTGGCGCATGAATCTGTGCAGCGGGAAGGACCTCGGTCCACCAGGGGCCGAGAAAACCACCGTCACATAGGGCCGGACAGTCAGGGTCAGGGAAAAATCCAATATATATGTGGTGATATCTCGGGTGCTATTACAGATAGCGCAATAAATCAAAGTGCATTGTCTGTAGGAGGCCCTGGCGCATGAATCTGGCCAGCGGGAACGACCTCGGACCACCAGGGGCCGAGAAAACCACCGTCTCATATAGCCGGTCACTCAGGGTCAGGGAAAAATCCAATATATATCTGGTGATATCTCGGGTGCTGTTACAGATAGCGCAATAAATCAAAGTGCATTGTCTGTAGGAGGCCCTGGCGCATGAATCTATGCAGCGGGGCCGACCTCGGACCACCAGGGGCCGAGAAAACCACCGTCTCATGCGGCCGGACATTCAGGGTCGGGGAAAAATCCAATATATATCTGGTTATATCTCGGGTGCTATTAGAGATAGCGCAATAAATCAAAGTGCATTGTCTGTAGGAGGCACTGGCCAATGAGTCTGTGCAGCAGGAACGACCTCGGACCACCAGGGGCCGAGAAAACCACAGTCTCATGGGGCCGGACAATCAGGGTCAGGGGAATATCCAATATATATCTGGTGCAGCGGGAACGACCTCGGACCACAAGGGGTCGAGAAAACCACCGTCTCATAGGGCCGGACACGCAGGGTCAGGGAAAAATCCAATACATATCTGGTGATATCTCGGGTGCTATTAGAGATAGCGCAATAAACCAAAGTGAATTATCTGCAGGAGGCCCTGGCGCATGCATCTGTGCAACGGGAACGACCTCGGACCACCATGGGCCGAGAAAACCACCGTCTCATGGGGCCGGACACTCAGGGTCAGGGAAAAATCCAATATATATCTGGTGATATCTCGGGTGCTATTAGAGATAGCGCAATAAACCAAAGTGCATTGTCTGCAGGAGGCCCCGTCACATGCATCTGTGCAGCGGGAACGACCTCGGACCACCAGGGGCCGAGAAAACCACCGTCTCATGGGGCCGGACACTCAGGGTCAGGGAAAAATCAAATATATATCTGGTGATATCTCGGGTGCTATTACAGATAGCGCAATAAATCAAAGTGCATTGTCTGCAGGAGGCCCTTGCGAATGAATCTGTTCAGCGGGAACGACCTCGGATCACCAGGGGCCGAGAAAATCACCGCCTCATGTGGCCGGACTGTCAGGGTCAGGGAAAAATCCAATATATATCTGGTGATATCTCGGGTGCTATTAGAGATAACGCAATAAACCAAAGTGCAGTGTCTGCAGGAGGCACTGGCGAATGAGTCTGTGCAGCAGGAACGACCTCGGACCACCAGGGGCCGAGAAAATTACAGATATTCGGAATCCGTCACCCAAGGTCATGTAAAAATCCTGCATATATCTGGTGATATCTCGGGTGCTATTACAGATAGCGCAATAAACCAAACCGCTTTGTCTGCGCGAGGCCCTGGCGCATGAATCTGTGCAGCGGCAACGTCCTCGGACCACCAGGGGCCGAGAAAACCACCGTCTCATGGGGTCGGACACTCCGGGTCAGGGGAAAATCCAATATATATCTGGTGATATCTCGGGTGCTAGTAGAGATAGCGCAATAAACAAAAGTGAATTATCTGCAGGAGGCCCTGGCGCATGCATGTGTGCAGCGGGAACGACCTAGGACCACCATGGGCCAAGAAAACCACCGTCTCATGGGGCCGGACACTCAGGGTCAGGGAAAAATCCAATATATATCTGGTGATATCTCGGGTGCTGTTACAGATGGCGCAATAAATCAAAGTGCATTGTCTGTAGGAGGCCCTGGCGCATGAATCTATGCAGCGGGGACGACCTCGGACCACCAGGGGCCGAGAAAACCACCGTCTCATGCGGGCGGACAGTCAGGGTCGGGGAAAAATCCAATATATATCTGGTTATATCTCGGGTGCTATTAGAGATAGCGCAATAAATCAAAGTGCATTGTCTGTAGGAGGCACTGGCCAATGAGTCTGTGCAGCAGGAACGACCTCGGACCACCAGGGGCCGAGAAAACCACAGTCTCATGGGGCCGGACAATCAGGGTCAGGGGAATATCCAATATATATCTGGTGCAGCGGGAACGACCTCGGACCACAAGGGGTCGAGAAAACCACCGTCTCATGGGGCCGGAAACTCAGGGTCAGGGAAAAATCCAATACATATCTGGTGATATCTCGGGTGCTATTAGAGATAGCGCAATAAACCGAAGTGAATTATCTGCAGGAGGCCCTGGCGCATGCATCTGTGCAACGGGAACGACCTCGGACCACCAGGGGCCGAGAAAACCACCGTCTCATGGGGCCGGACACTCAGGGTCAGGGAAAAATCCAATATATATCTGGTGATATCTCGGGTGCTATTAGAGATAGCGCAATAAACCAAAGTGCATTGTCTGCAGGAGGCACTGGCGAATGAACCTGCGCAGCGGGAACGACCTCGGACCGCCAGGGGCCGAGAAAACCACCGTCTCATGGGGCCGGACACTCAGGGTCAGGGAAAAATCCAATATATATCTGGTGATATCACGGGTGCTATTACAGATAGCGCAACAAATCAAAGAGCATTGTCTGTAGGAGGCCCTGGCGCGTGAATCGGGGCAGCGGGAACGTCCTCGGACCACCAGGGGCCGAGAAAACCACCGTCTCATGGGGCCGGACACTCAGGGTCAGGGAAAAATCCAATACATATCTGGTGATATCCCGGGTGCTATTACAGATAGCGCAATAAATCAAAGTGCATTGTCTGCAGGAGGCCCTTAAGAATGAATCTGTGCCGCAGGAACGACCTCGGACCACCAGTGGCCGAGAAAATTACAGATATTCGGAATCCGTCACCCAAGGTCATGTAAAAATCCAGCATATATCTGGTGATATCTCGGGTGCTATTACAGATAGCGCAATAAACCAAAGTGCTTTGTCTGTAGTAGGCCCTGGCGCATGAATCTGGGCAGCGGGAACGACCTCGGACCACCAGGGGCCGAGAAAACAACCGTTTCATGGGTCCGGACACTCAGGGACAGGGGAAAATCCAATATATATCTGGTGATATCTCGGGTGCTATTAGAGATAGCGCAATAAACCAAAGTGAATTATCTGCAGCAGGCCCTGGCGCATGAATCTGGGCAGCGGGAACGACCTCGGACCACCAGGGGCCGAGAAAACCACCGACTCACGGGGCCGGACACTCAGTGTCAGGGAAAAATCCAATATATATCTGGTGATGTCTCGGGTGCTATTACAGATAGCGCAATAAATCAAAGTGCATTGTCTGTAGGAGGCCCAGGCGAATGAATCTGTGCAGCGGGAACGACCTCAGACAACCAGGGGCGGAGAAAACCACCGTCTCATGGGTCCGGACACTCAGGGTCAGGGGAAAATCCAATTTATATCTGGTGATATCTCGGGTGCTATTACAGATAGCGCAATAAACCAAAGTGAATTATCTGCAGGAGGCCCTGGCGCATGAATCTGGGCAGCGGGAACGACCTCGGACCACCAGGGGCCGAGAAAACCACCGACTCACGGGGCCGGACACTCAGGGTCAGGGAAAAATCCAATATATATCTGGTGATGTCTCGGGTGCTATTACAGATAGCGCAATAAATCAAAGTGCATTGTCTGTATGAGGCCCAGGCGAATGAATCTGTGCAGCGGGAACGACCTCAGACCACCAGGGGCCGAGAAAACCACCTTCTCATGGGTCCGGACACTCAGGGTCAGGGGAAAATCCAATTTATATCTGGTGATATCTCGGGTGCTATTACAGATAGCGCAATAAACCAAAGTGCATTGTCTGTAGGAGGCCCTGGCGCATGAATCTGGGCAGCGGGAACGACCTCGGACCACCAGGGGCCGAGAAAACCACCGTCTCATGGGACCGGACACTCAGGGTCAGGGAAAAATCAAATATATATCTGGTGATATCCCGGGTGCTATTACAGATAGCGCAATAAATCAAAGTGCACTGTCTGCAGGAGGCCCTGGCGCATGAATCTGTGCCGCAGGAACGACCTCGGACCACCAGTGGCCGAGAAAATTACAGATATTCGGAATCCGTCACCCAAGGTCATGTAAAAATCTAGCATATATCTGGTGATATCTCGGGTGCTATTACAGATAGCGCAATAAACCAAAGTGCTTTGTCTGTAGTAGGCCCTGGCGCATGAATCTGGGCAGCGGGAACGACCTCGGACCACCAGGGGCCGAGAAAACCACCCTCTCATGGGTCCGCACACTCAGGGTGAGGGGAAAATCCAATATATATCTGGTGATATCTCGGGTGCTATTACAGATAGCGCAATAAATCAAAGTGAATTATCTGCAGGAGGCCCTTGCGAATGAATGTGTGCCGCAGGAACGACCTCGGACCACCAGTGGCCGAGAAAATTACAGATATTCGGAATCCGTCACCCAAGGTCATGTAAAAATCCAGCAAATATCTGGTGATATCTCGGGTGCTATTAGAGATAGCGCAATAAACCAATGTGAATTATCTGCAGGAGGCCCTGGCGCATGAATCTGGGCAGCGGGAACGACCTCGGACCACCAGGGGCCGAGAAAACCACCGTTTCATGGGTCCGGACACTCAGGGACAGGGGAAAATCCAATATATATCTGGTGATATCTCGGGTGCTATTAGAGATAGCGCAATAAACCAAAGTGAATTATCTGCAGGAGGCCCAGGCGAATGAATCTGTGCAGCGGGAACGACCTAGGACCACCAGGGGCCGAGAAAACCACCGTCTCATGGGTCCGAACACTCAGGGTCAGGGGAAAATCCAATATATATCTGGTTATATCTCGGGTGCTATTACAGATAGCGGAATCAACCAAAGTGCATTGTCTGTAGGAGGCCCTGGCGCATGATTCTGGGCAGCGGGAACGACCTCGGACCACCAGGGGCCGAGAAAACCACCGTCTCATGGGTCCGGACACTCAGGGACAGGGAAAAATCCAATATATATCTGGTAACATCTCGGGAGCTATTACAGATAGCGCAATAAATCAAAGTGCATTGTCCGTTGGAGGCCCTGGCGCATGAATCTGTGCAGCGGGAACGACCTCGGACCACCAGGGCCCGAGAAAACCACCGTCTCATAGGGCCGGACACTCAGGGTCAGGGAAAAATCAAATATATATCTGGTGATATCTCGGGTGCTATTAGAGGTAGCGCAATAAACCAAAGTGAATTATCTGCAGGAGGCCCTGGCGCATGCATCTGTGCAGCGGGAACGACCTCGGACCACCAGTGGCCGAGAAAATTACAGATATTCGGAATCCGTCACCCAAGGTCATGTAAAAATCCAGCATATATCTGGTGATATCTCGGGTGCTATTACAGATAGCGCAATAAACCAAAGTGCTTTGTCTGTAGGAGGCCCTGGCGCATGAATCTGGGCAGCGGGAACGACCTCGGACCACCAGGGGCCGAGAAAACCATCGTTTCATGGGTCCGGACACTCAGGGACAGGGGAAAATCCAATATATATCTGGTGATATCTCGGGTGCTATTACAGATAGCGCTATAAATCAAAGTGCATTGTCTGTAGGAGGCCCAGGCGAATGAATCTGTGCAGCGGGAACAACCTCGGACCACCAGGGGCCGAGAAAACCACCGTCTCATGGGTCCGGACACTCAGGGTCAGGGGAAAATCCAATATATATCTGGTTATATCTCGGGTGCTATTACAGATAGCGGAATCAACCAAAGTGCATTGTCTGTAGGAGGCCCTGGCGCATGAATCTGGGCAGCGGGAACGACCTCGGACCACCAGGGGCCGAGAAAACCACCGTCTCATGGGTCCGGACACTCAGGGACAGGGAAAAATCCAATATATATCTGGTGATATCTCGGGTGCTATTAGAGATAGCGCAATAAATCAAAGTGCATTGTCTGTAGGAGGCCCTGGCGCATGAATCTGTGCAGCTCGAACGACCTCGGACCACCAGGGGCCTAGAAAACCACCGTCTCATGGGGCCGGTCACTCAGGGTCAGGGCAAAATCCAATATATATCTGGTGATATCTCGGGTGCTATTAGAGATAGCGCAATAAATCAAAGTGCACTGTCTGTAGGAGGCCCTGGCGCATGAATCTGTGCAGCGGGAACGACCTCGGACCAACAGGGGCCGCGAAAACCACCGACACATGGGGCCGGGCACTCAGGGTCAGGGAAAAATCCAATATATATCTGGTGATATCTCGGGTGCTATTACAGATAGCGCAATAAATCAAAGTGCATTGTCTGTAGGAGGCCCTGGCGCATGAATCTGGCCAGCGGGAACGACCTCGGACCAACAGGGGCCGAGAAAACCACCGTCTCCTGGGGTCGGACACTCAGGGTCAGGGAAAAATCCAATATATATCTGGTGATATCTCGGGTGCTATTGGAGATAACGCAATAAACCGAAGTGCATTGTCTGCAGGAGGCACTGGCGAATGAATCTGTGCAGCGGGAACGACCTCGGACCGCCAGGGGCCGAGAAAACCACCGTCACATGGGGTCGGACACTCAGGGTCAGGGAAAAATCCAATATATATCTGGTGATATCTCGAGTGCTATTAGAGATAGCGCAATAAACCAAAATGCATTGTCTGCAGGAGGCACTGGCGAATGAATCTGTGCAGCGGGAACGACCTCGGACCGCCAGGGGCCGAGAAAACCACCGTCTCATGGGGCCGGACACTCAGGGTCAGGGAAAAATCCAATATATATCTGGTGATATCTCGGGTGCTATTACAGATAGCGCAACAAATCAAAGTGCATTGTCTGTAGGAGGCCCTGGCGCATGAATCTGGGCAGCGGGAACGTCCTCGAACCACCAGGGGCCGAGAAAACCACCGACACATGGCGCCGGACACCCAAGGTCATGTAAATACCCAGGATGTATCTGATGATATCTCCGGTGCTATTAGAGGTAGCCCAATAAATCAAAGTGCATTGTCTGTAGGAGGCCCTGGCGCATGAATCTGTGCAGCGGGAAGGACCTCGGACCACCAGGGGCCGAGAAAACCACCGTCACATGGGGTCGGACACTCAGGGTCAGGGAAAAATCCAATATATATCTGGTGATATCTCGAGTGCTATTAGAGATAGCGCAATAAACCAAAATGCATTGTCTGCAGGAGGCACTGGCGAATGAATCTGTGCAGCGGGAACGACCTCGGACCGCCAGGGGCCGAGAAAACCACCGTCTCATGGGGCCGGACACTCAGGGTCAGGGAAAAATCCAATATATATCTGGTGATATCTCGGGTGCTATTACAGATAGCGCAACAAATCAAAGTGCATTGTCTGTAGGAGGCCCTGGCGCATGAATCTGGGCAGCGGGAACGTCCTCGAACCACCAGGGGCCGAGAAAACCACCGTCTCATGGGTCCGGACACTCAGGGACAGGGAAAAATCCAATATATATCTGGTGATATCTCGGGTGCTATTAGAGATAGCGCAATAAATCAAAGTGCATTGTCTGTAGGAGGCCCTATCGCATGAATCTGTGCAGCTCGAACGACCTCGGACCACCAGGGGCCGAGAAAACCACCCTCTCATGGGGCCGGACACTCAGTGTCAGGGGAAAATCCAATATATATCTGGTGATATTTCGGGTGCTATTAGAGATAGCGCAATAAACCAAAGTGCATTGTCTGTAGGAGGCCCTGGCGCATGAATCTGGCCAGTGGGAACGACCTCGGACCACCAGGGGCCGAGAAAACCACAGTCTCATGGGGCCGGACACTCAGGGTCAGGGGAAAATCCAATATATATCTGGTGATATCTCGGTTGCTATTACAGATATCGCAATAAATCAAAGTGCATTGTCTGTAGGAGGAACTGGCGAATGAATCTGTACCGCAGGAACGACCTCGGACCACCAGTGGCCGAGAAAATTACAGATATTCGGAATCCGTCACCCAAGGTCATGTAAAAATCCAGCATATATCTGGTGATATCTCGGGTGCTATTACAGATAGCGCAATAAACCAAAGTGCTTTGTCTATAGGAGGCCCTGGCGCATGAATCTGGGCAGCGGGAACGGCCTCGGACCACCAGGGGCCGAGAAAACCACCGTCTCATGGGGCCGGACACTCAGGGTCAGGGAAAAATCCAATATATATCTGGTAACATCTCGGGTGCTATTACAGATAGCGCAATAAATCAAAGTGCATTGTCCGTTGGAGACCCTGGCGCATGAATCTGTGCAGCGGGAACGACCTCGGACGACCAGGGGCCGAGAAAACCACCGTCTCATGGGGCCGGACACTCAGGGTCAGGGAAAAATCCAATATATATCTGGTAACATCTCGGGTGCTATTACAGATAGCGCAATAAATCAAAGTGCATTGTCCGTTGGAGGCCCTGGCGCATTAATCTGTGCAGCGGGAACGACCTCGGACCACCAGGGCCCGAGAAAACCACCGTCTCATAGGGCCGGACACTCAGGGTCAGGGAAAAATCCAATATATATCTGGTGATATCTCGGGTGCTATTAGAGATAGCGCAATAAATCAAAGTGCATTGTCTGTAGGAGGCCCTGGCGCATGAGTCTGGCCAGCGGGAACGGCCTCGGACCACCAGGGGCCGAGAAAACCACCGTCTCATGGGGCCGGACACTCAGGGTCAGGGGAAAATCCAATATATATCTGGTGATATCTCTGGTGCTATTACAGATAGCGCAATAAATCAAAGTGCAATGTCTGTAGGAGGCCCTGGCGCATGAATCTGTGCAGCGGGAACGACCTCGGACCACCAGGGGCCGAGAAAACCACCGTCACATGGGGTCGGACACTCAGGGTCAGGGAAAAATCCAATATATATCTGGTGATATCTCGAGTGCTATTAGAGATAGCGCAATAAACCAAAATGCATTGTCTGCAGGAGGCACTGGCGAATGAATCTGTGCAGCGGGAACGACCTCGGACCGCCAGGGGCCGAGAAAACCACCGTCTCATGGGGCCGGACACTCAGGGTCAGGGAAAAATCCAATATATATCTGGTGATATCTCGGGTGCTATTACAGATAGCGCAACAAATCAAAGTGCATTGTCTGTAGGAGGCCCTGGCGCATGAATCTGGGCAGCGGGAACGTCCTCGAACCACCAGGGGCCGAGAAAACCACCGACACATGGCGCCGGACACCCAAGGTCATGTAAATACCCAGGATGTATCTGATGATATCTCCGGTGCTATTAGAGGTAGCCCAATAAATCAAAGTGCATTGTCTGTAGGAGGCCCTGGCGCATGAATCTGTGCAGCGGGAAGGACCTCGGACCACCAGGGGCCGAGAAAACCACCGTCACATAGGGCCGGACAGTCAGGGTCAGGGAAAAATCCAATATATATGTGGTGATATCTCGGGTGCTATTACAGATAGCGCAATAAATCAAAGTGCATTGTCTGTAGGAGGCCCTGGCGCATCAATCTGGCCAGCGGGAACGACCTCGGACCAACAGGGGCCGAGAAAACCACCGTCTCCTGGGGTCGGACACTCAGGGTCAGGGAAAAATCCAATATATATCTGGTGATATCTCGGGTGCTATTGGAGATAACGCAATAAACCGAAGTGCATTGTCTGCAGGAGGCACTGGCGAATGAGTCTGTGCAGCATGAACGACCTCGGACCACCAGGGGCCGAGAAAATTACAGATATTCGGAATCCGTCACCCAAGGTCATGTAAAAATCCTGCATATATCTGGTGATATCTCGGGTGCTATTACAGATAGCGCAATAAACCAAAGCGCTTTGTCTGCGCGAGGCCCTGGCGCATGAATCTGTGCAGCGGGATCGAACTCGGACAACCAGGGGCCGAGAAAATCACCGCCTCATGTGGCCGGACTGTCAGGGTCAGGGAAAAATCCAATATATATCTGGTGATATCTCGAGTGCTATTAGAGATAGCGCAATAAACCAAAATGCATTGTCTGCAGGAGGCACTGGCGAATGAATCTGTGCAGCGGGAACGACCTCGGACCGCCAGGGGCCGAGAAAACCACCGTCTCATGAGGCCGGACACTCAGGGTCAGGGAAAAATCCAATATATATCTGGTGATATCTCGGGTGCTATTACAGATAGCGCAACAAATCAAAGTGCATTGTCTGTAGGAGTCCCTGGCGCATGAATCTGGGCAGCGGGAACGTCCTCGGACCACCAGTTGCCGAGAAAACCACCGACGCATGGCGCCGGACACCCAAGGTCATGTAAATACCCAGGATGTATCTGATGATATCTCCGGTGCTATTAGAGATAGCCCAATAAATCAAAGTGCATTGTCTGTAGGAGGCCCTGGCGCATGAATCTGTGCAGCGGGAAGGACCTCGGACCACCAGGGGCCGAGAAAACCACCGTCACATAGGGCCGGACAGTCAGGGTCAGGGAAAAATCCAATATATATGTGGTGATATCTCGGGTGCTATTGGAGATAACGCAATAAACCAAAGTGCAGTGTCTGCAGGAGGCACTGGCGAATGAGTCTGTGCAGCAGGAACGACCTCGGACCACCAGGGGCCGAGAAAATTACAGATATTCGGAATCCGTCACCCAAGGTCATGTAAAAATCCTGCATATATCTGGTGATATCTCGGGTGCTATTACAGATAGCGCAATAAACCAAACCGCTTTGTCTGCGCGAGGCCCTGGCGCATGAATCTGTGCAGCGGCAACGTCCTCGGACCACCAGGGGCCGAGAAAACCACCGTCTCATGGGGTCGGACACTCCGGGTCAGGGGAAAATCCAATATATATCTGGTGATATCTCGGGTGCTAGTAGAGATAGCGCAATAAACAAAAGTGAATTATCTGCAGGAGGCCCTGGTGCATGCATGTGTGCAGAGGGAACGACCTAGGACCACCATGGGCCAAGAAAACCACCGTCTCATGGGGCCGGACACTCAGGGTCAGGGAAAAATCCAATATATATCTGGTGATATCTCGGGTGCTATTAGAGATAGCGCAATAAACCAAATTGAATTATCTGCAGGAGGCCCTGGCGCATGCATGTGTGCAGCGGGAACGACCTCGGACCACCAGGGGCCAAGAAAACCACCGTCTCATGGGGCCGGACACTCAGGGTCAGGGAATAATCCAATATATATCTGGTGATATCTCGGGTGCTATTAGAGATAGCGCAATAAACCAAAGTGAATTATCTGCAGGAGGCCCTGGCGCATGAATCTGTGCAGGGGGAACGACCACGGACCACCAGGGGCCGAGAAAACCACAGTCTCATGGGGCCGGACACTCAGGGTTAGGGAAAAATCCAATATATATCTGGTGATATCTCGGGCGCTATTACAGATAGCGCAATAAATCAAAGTGCATTGTCTGTAGGATGCCCTGGCGCATGAATCTGTGCAGCGGGATTGACCTCGGACCACCAGGGGCCGAGAAAATCACCGCCTCATGTGGCCGGACTGTCAGGGTCAGGGAAAAATCCAATATATATCTGGTGATATCTCGGGTGCTATTAGAGATAGCGCATTAAATCAAAGTGCATTGTCTGTAGGAGGCACTGGCGAATGAGTCTGTGCAGCAGGAACGACCTCGGACCACCAGGGGCCGAGAAAATTACAGATATTCGGAATCCGTCACCCAAGGTCATGTAAAAATCCTGCATATATCTGGTGAAATCTTGGGTGCTATTAGAGATAGCGCGATAAATCAAAGTTAATTATCTGCAGGAGGCCCCGGCGCATGCATCTGTGCAGCGGCAACGACCTCGGACCACCAGGGGCCGTGAAAACCACCGTCACATGGGGCCGGACGCTCAGGGTCGGGGAAAAATCCAATATATATCTGGCGATATCTCGGGTGCTATTACAGATAGCGCAATAAATCAAAGTGCATTATCTGTAGGAGGACCTGGCGAATGAATCTGTGCTGCGGGAACGACCTCGCACCAAAACGGGCCTAGAAAACCACCGTCTCATGGGTCCGGACACTAAGGGTCACGAAAAAATCCAATATATATCTGGTGATATCTCGGGTGCAATTACAGATAGCGCAATAAATCAAAGTGCATTATCTGTAGGAGGGCCTGGCGCATGAATCTGTGCAGCGGGATCGACCTCGGACCACGAGGGGCCGAGAAAACCACCGACACATGGGGCGGAGACTCAGGGTCAGGGAAAAATCCAATATATATCTGGTAATATCTCGGGTTCTATTACAGATAGCGCGATACATCAAAGTGCATTGTCTGCAGGAGGCCCTGGCGCACGAATGTGTGCAGCAGCAACGACCTCGGACCACCAGGGGACAAGAAAATTACAGATCTTTGGTATCCGTCACCCAAGGTCATATAGAAATCCAGCATATATCTGGTGATATCTCGGGTGCTATTACAGATAGCGCAATAAATCAATGTGAATTATCTGCAGGAGGCCCTGGCGCATGCATCTGTGCAGCGGGAACGACCTCGGACCACCAGGGGCCGAGAAAACCACTGTCTCATGGGGCTGGACACTCAGGGTCGAGGAAAAATCAAATATATATCTGGTGATATCTCGGGTGCTATTACAGATAGTACAATAAATCAAAGTGCACTGTCTGTAGGAGGCCCTGGCGCATGAATCTGTGCAGCAGGAACGACCTCGGACCACCAGGGGCCGAGAAAATTACAGATATTCGGAATCCGTCACCCATGGTCATGTGAAAATCCAGCATATATCTGGTGATATTTCGGGTGCTATTACAGATAGCGCAATAAATCAAAGTGCATTGTCTGTAGGAGGCACTGGCGAAAGAGTCTGTGCAGCGGGAACGACCTCGGACCACCAGGGGCCGAGAAAATTACAGATATTCGGAATCCGTCACCCAAGGTCATGTAAAAATCCAGCATATATCTGGTGATATCTCGGGTGCTATTACAGATAGCGCAATAAACCAAAGTGCTTTGTCTATAGGAGGCCCTGGCGCATGAATCTGGGCAGCGGGAACGACCTCGGACCACCAGGGCCCGAGAAAACCACCGTCTCATAGGGCCGGACACTCAGGGTCAGGGAAAAATCCAAATATATCTGGTGATATCTCGGGTGCTATTACAGATAGCGCAATAAATCAAAGTGCATTGTCTGTAGGAGGCCCTGGCGAATGAATCTGAGCAGCGGGAACGACCTCGGACCACCAGGGGCCGAGAAAATCACCGACTCACGGGGCCGGACACTTAGGGTCAGGGGAAAATCCAATATATATCTGGTGATATCTCGGGTGCTATTAGAGATAGCGCAATAAACCAAAGTGAATTATCTGCAGGAGGCCCTGGCGCATGAATCTGTGCAGCGGGAACGACCTCGGACCACCAGGGGCCAAGAAAACCACCGTCTCATGGGGCCGGACACTCAGGGTCTGGGAAAAATCCAATATATATCTGGTGATTTCTCGGGTGCTATTACAGATAGCGCAATAAATCAAAGTGCATTTTCCGTAGGAGGCCCTTGCGCATGAATCTGTGCAGCAGGAACGACATCGGACCACCAGGGGCAGAGAAAGTTACAGATTTTCGGTATCCGTCACCCAAAGTCATGTAAAAATCCAGCATGTATATGGAGCTTTCTCGGGTGCTATTACAGATAGCGCAATAAATCAAACTGCATTGTCTGTAGGAGGCCCAGGCGAATGAATCTGTGCAGCGGGAACGACTTCGGACCACCAGGGGCAGAGAAAACCACGGTCTCATGGGACCGGACACTCAGGGTCAGAGGAAAATCCAATATATATCTGGTGATATCTCGGGTGCTATTACAGATAGCGCAATAAATCAAAGTGCATTATCTGCAGGAGGCCCTGGCGCATGCATCTGTGCAGCGGGAACGACCTCCGACCACCAGGGGCCGAGTAAACCAACGTCTCATGGGGCCGGACACTCAGGGTCAGGGAAAAATCCAAATATATCTGGTGACATCTCGGGTGCTATTACAGATAGCGCAATAAATCAAAGTGCATTGTCTGTAGGAGGCACTGGCGAATGAATCTGTGCCGCAGGAACGACCTCGGACCACAAGTGGCCGAGAAAATTACAGATATTCGGAATCCGTCACCCAGGGTCATGTAAAAATCCAGCATATATCTGGTGATATCTCGGCTGCTATTACAGATAGCGCAATAGACCAAAGTGCATTGTCTGTAGGAAGCCCTGGCGCATGAATCTGGGTAGCGGGAACGACCTCGGACCACCAGGGGCCGAGAAAACCACCGACTCACGGGGCCGGACACTCAGGGTCAGGGGAAAATCCAATATATATCTGGTGATATCTCGGGTGCTATTAGAGATGGTGCAATAAACCAAAGTGAATTATCTGCAGGAGGCCCTGGCGCACGAATCTGTGCAGCGGGAACGACCTCGGACGACCAGGGGCCGAGAAAACCACCGTCTCATGGGGCCGGACACTCAGGGTCAGGGAAAAATCCAATATATATCTGGTGATTTCTCCGGTGCTATTACACATAGCGCAATAAATCAAAGTGCATTGTCTATAGGAGGCCCAAGCGCATGAATCTGGCCAGCGGGAACGACCTCCGACCACCAGGGGCCGAGTAAACCAACGTTTCATGGGGCCGGACACTCAGGGTCAGGGAAAAATCCAAATATATCTGGTGATATCTCGGGTGCTATTAGAGATAGCGCAATAAACCAAAGTGAATTATCTGCAGGAGGCCCTGGCGCATGAATCTGTGCAGCGGGAACCACCTCGGACCACCAGGGGCCAAGAAAACCACCGTCTCATGGGGCCGGACACTCAGGTTCAGGGAAAAATCCAATATATATCTGGTGACATCTCGGGTGGTAATACAGATAGCGCAATAAATCAAAGTGCATTGTCCGTTGGAGGCCCTGGCGCATGAATCTGTGGAGCGGGAACGACCTCGGACCACCACGGCCCGAGAAAACCTCCGTCTCATGGGGCCGGACACTCAGGGTCAGGGAAAAATCAAATATATATCTGGTGATATCTCGGGTGCTATTACAGGTAGCGGAATAAATCAAAGTGCATTGTCTGTAGGAGGCCCAGGCGAATGAATCTGGGCAGCGGGAACGACCTCGGACCACCAGGGGCCGAGAAAACCACCGTCTCATGGGGCCGGACAATCAGGGTCAGGGGAAAATCCAATATATATCTGGTGATATCTCGGGTGATATTAGAGATAGCGCAATAAACCAAAGTGAATTATCTGCAGGAGGCCCTGGCGCATGAATCTGTGCAGCGGGAACGACCTCGGACCACCACGGGCCGAGAAAACCACCGTCTCATGGGGCCGGACACTAAGGGTCACGGAAAAATCCAATATATATCTGGTGATATCTCGGGTGCTATTACAGATAGCACAATAAATCAAAGTGCATTGTCTGTAGGAGGCCCTGGCGCATGAACTTGTGCAGCTCGAACGACCTCGGACCACCAAGGGCCGAGAAAACCACCGTCTCATGGGGGCGGACACTCAGGGTCAGGCGAAAATCCAATATATATCTGGTGATATCTCGGGTGCTATTAGAGATAGCGCAATAAACCAAAGTGAATTATCTGCGGGAGGCCATGGCGCATGAATCTGTGCAGCGGGAACGACCTCGGACCACCAGGGGCCAAGAAAACCACAGTCTCATGGGGCCGGACACTCAGGGTCAGGGGAAAATTCAATATATATCTGGTGATATCTCGGGTGCTATTAGAGATAGCGCAATAAATGAAAGTGAATTATCTGCAGGAGGCCCTGGCGCATGCGTCAGTGCAGCGGGAACGACCTCCGACCACCAGGGGCCGTGTAAACCACCGTCTCATGGGGCCGGACACTCAGGGTCAGGGAAAAATCGAATACATATCTGGTGATATCTCGGGTGCTATTAGATATAGCGCAATAAATCAAAGTGAATTATCTGCAGGAGGCCCTGGCGCATGCGTCAGTGCAGCGGGAACGACCTCGGACCACCAGGGGCCGAGAAAACCACCTTCTCTTGGCGCCGGACACTCAGGGTCAGATGAAAATCAAATATATATCTGGTGATATCTCGTGTGCTATAACAGATAGTGCAATAAATCAAAGTGCATAGTCTGCAGGAGGCCCTTGCGAATGAATCTGTGCAGCGGGAACGACCTCGGATCACCAGGGGCCGAGAAAACCACCGACACATGGTGCCGGACACTCAGGGTCAGGGGAAAATCCAATATATATCTGGTGATATCTCGGGTGCTATTACAGATAGCGCAATAAATCAAAGTGCATTGTCTGTAGGAGGCACTGGCGAATGAATCTGTGTCGCAGGAACAACCTCGGACCACCAGCGGCCGAGAAAATGACAGATATTCGGAATCCGTCACCCAAGGTCATGTAAAGATCCAGCATATATCTGGTGATATCTCGGGTGCTATTACAGATAGCGCAATAAACCAAAGTGCTTTGTCTGTAGGAGGCCCTGGCGCATGAATCTGTGCAGCGGGAACGACCTCGGACAACCAGGGGCCGAGAAAACCACCGTCTCATGGGACCGGACACTCAGGGTCAGGGGAAAATCCAATATATATCTGGTGATATCTCGGGCGCTATTAGAGATAGCGCAATAAACCAATGTGAATTATCTGCAGGAGGCCCTGGCGAATGTATCTGTGCTGCGGGAACGACCTCGTACCACCACGGGCCGAGAAAACCACCGTCTCATGGGGCCGGACACTAAGGGTCAGGGAAAAATCCAATATATATCTGGTGATATCTCGGGTGCTATTACAGATAGCGCAATAAATCAAAGTGCATGCTCTGTAGGAGACCCTGGCGCATGAATCTGTGCAGCGGGAACGACCTCGGACAACCAGGGGCCGAGAAAACCACCGTCTCATGGGACCGGACACTCAGGGTCAGGGGAAAATCCAATATATATCTGGTGATATCTCGGGCGCTATTAGAGATAGCGCAATAAACCAATGTGAATTATCTGCAGGAGGCCCTGGCGAATGTATCTGTGCTGCGGGAACGACCTCGTACCACCACGGGCCGAGAAAACCACCGTCTCATGGGGCCGGACACTAAGGGTCAGGGAAAAATCCAATATATATCTGGTGATATCTCGGGTGCTATTACAGATAGCGCAATAAATCAAAGTGCATGCTCTGTAGGAGACCCTGGCGCATGATTCTGGCCTGCGGGAACGACCTCGGACCACCAGGGGCCGAGAAAACCACAGTCTCATGGGGCCGGACACTCAGGGTCAGGGAAAAATCCAATATATATCTGGTGATATCTCGGGTGCTATTAGAGATAGCGCAATAAACCAGTGTGAATTATCTGCAGGAGGCCCTGGGGCATGAATCTGTGCAGCGGGAACGACCTCGGACCACCAGGGGCCGAGAAAACCACCGTCTCATGGGGCCGGACACTCAGGGTCATGTAATAATCCAATATATATCTGGTGATATCTTGGGTGCTATTAGAGATAGCGAAATAAACCAAAGTGAATTATCTGTAGGAGGCCCTTGCGCATGCATCTGTGCAGCGGGAACGACCTCCGACCACCAGGGGCCGAGACAACCACCGTCTCATGGGGCCGGACACTCAGGGTCAGGGAAAAATCCAATATATATCTGGTGATATCTCGGGTGCTATTACAGATAGCGCAACAAATCAAAGTGCATTGTCAGTAGGAGGCCCTCGCGCATGAATCTGTGCAGCGGGATCGACCTCGGACCACCAGGGGCCGAGAAAACCACCGTCTCATGGGGCCGGACAGTCAGGGTCAGGGGAAAATGCAATATAAATCTGGTGATATCTCGGGTGCTATTAGAGATAGCGCACTAAATCAAAGTGCATTGTCAGTAGGAGGCCCTGGCGCATGAATCTTTACAGCGGGAACGACCTCGGACCACCAGTGGCCGAGAAAACAACCGTCTCATGGAGCCGGACACTCAGGGTCAGGGAAAAATCCGATATATATCTGTTGATATCTTGGGTGCTATTACAGATAGCGCAATAAACCAAAGTGAATTATCTGGAGGAGGCCCTGGCGCATGCATCTGTGCAGCGGGAACGACCTCCGACCACCAGGGGCCGAGACAACCACCGTCTCATGGGGCCGGACACTCAGGGTCAGGGAAAAATCCAATATATATCTGGTGATATCTCGGGTGCTATTACAGATAGCCCAATAAATCAACGTGCATTTTCTGTAGGAGGCCCTGGCGCATGAATTTGTACAGCGGGAACGACCTCGGACCACCAGGGGCCGAGAAAACCACAGTCTCATGGGGACGGACACTCAGGGTCTGGGGAAAATTCAATACATATCTGGTGATATCTCGGGTGCTATTAGAGATAGCGCAATAAACCAGAGTGAATTATCTGCAGGAGGCTCTGGCGCATGAATCTGTGCAGCGGGAACGACCTCGGACCACCAGGGGCCGTGTAAACCACCGTCTCATGGGGCCGGACACCCAAGGTCATGTAAATACCCAGGATGTATCTGATGATATCTCCGGTGCTATTAGAGATAGCCCAATAAATCAAAGTGCATTGTCTGTAGGAGGCCCTGGCGCATGAATCTGTGCAGCGGGAAGAACCTCGGACCACCAGGGGCCGTGAAAACCACCGTCTCATGGGGCCGGACAGTCAGGGTCAGGGAAAAATCCAATATATATGTGGTGATATCTCGGTTGCTATTACAGATAGCGCAATAAACCAAAGTGAATTATCTGCAGGAGGCCCTGGCGCATGCATTTGTGCAGCGGGAACGAGCTCCGACCCCCAGGGGCCGAGAAAACCACCGTCTCATGGGCCCGGACACTCAGGGTCAGGGAAAAATCCAATATATATCTGCTGATATCTCGGGTGCTATTACAGATAGCGCAATAAACCAAAGTGAATTATCTGCAGGAGGCCCTGGCGCATGAATCTGTGCAGCGGGAACGACCTCGGACCACCACGGGCCGAGAAAACCACCGTCTCATGGGGCCGGACACTAAGGGTCACGGAAAAATCCAGCATATATCTGGTGATATCTCGGGTGCTATTACAGATAGCGCAATAAACCAAAGTGCTTTGTCTGTAGGAGGCCCTGGCGCATGAATCTGGGCAGCGGGAACGTCCTCGGACCACCAGGGGCCGAGAAAACCACCGACACATGGCGCCGGACACCCAAGGTCATGTAAATACCCAGGATGTATCTGATGATATCTCCGGTGCTATTAGAGATAGCCCAATAAATCAAAGTGCATTGTCTGTAGGAGGCCCTGGCGCATGAATCTGTGCAGCGGGAACGACCTCGGACCACCAGGGGCCGAGAAAACCACCGTCTCATGGGGCCGGACACTCAGGGTCAGGGAAAAATCCAATATATATCTGGTGATATCTCGGGTGCTATTACAGATAGCGCAACAAATCAAAGTTCATTGTCTGTAGGAGGCCCTGGCGCATGAATCTGGGCAGCGGGAACGTCCTCGGACCACCAGGGGCCGAGAAAACCACCGACACATGGCGCCGGACACCCAAGGTCATGTAAATACCCAGGATGTATCTGATGATATCTCCGGTGCTATTAGAGATAGCCCAATAAATCAAAGTGCATTGTCTGTAGGAGGCCCTGGCGCATGAATCTGTGCAGCGGGAACGACCTCGGACCACCAGGGGCCGAGAAAACCACCGTCTCATAGGGCCGGACACTCAGGGTCAGGGAAAAATCCAATGTATATCTGGTGATATCTCGGGTGCTATTACAGATAGCGCAATAAATCAAAGTTCATTGTCTGTGGGAGGCCCAGGCGAATGAATCTGGGCAGCGGGAACGACCTTGGAGCCCCAGGAGCCGAGAAAACCACCGTAACATGGGGCCGGATATTCAGGGTCAGGGGAAAATCCAATATATATCTGGTGATATCTCGGGTGCTATTAGAGATAGCGCAATAAACCAAAGTGAATTATCTGCAGGAGGCCCTGGCGCATGAATCTGTGCAGCGGGAACGACCTCGGACCACCAGGGGCCGAGAAAACCACCGTCTCATGGGGCCGGACCCTCAGGGTCAGGGAAAAATCCAATATATATCTGGTGATATCTCGCGTGCTATTACAGATAGCGCAATAAATCAAAGTGCATTGTCTGTAGGAGGCACTGACGCATGAATCTGGGCAGCGGGAACGACCTCGGACCACCAGGGGCCGAGAAAACCACCTTCTCATGGCGCCGGACACTCAGGGTCAGGGGAAAATCAAATATATATCTGGTGATATCTCGGGTGCTATTACAGATAGCGCAATAAATCAAAGTGCATTGTCTGTAGGAGGCCCTGGCGCATGAATCTGTGCAGCTCGAACGACGTCGGACCACCAGGGGCCCAGAAAACCACCGTCACATGGGGCCGGACACTCAGGGTCAGGGGAAAATCCAATATATATCTGGTGTCATCTCGGGTGCTATTAGAGATAGCGCAATAAACCAAAGTGAATTATCTGCAGGAGGCCATGGCGCATGAATCTGTGCAGCGGGAACGACCTCGGACCACCACGGGCCGAGAAAACCACCGTCTCATGGGGCCGGACACTCAGGGTCAGGGAATAATCCAATGTATATCTGGTGATATCTCGGGTGCTATTACAGATAGCGCAATAAATCAAAGTGCATTGTCGGTAGGAGGCCCTGGAGCATGAATCCGGGCAGCGGGAACGACCTCGGACCACCAGGGGCCGAGAAAACCACCGTCTCATGGGGCCGGACACTCAGGGTCAGGGAAAAATCCAATATATATCTGGTGATATCTCGGGTGCTATTAGAGATAGCGCAATGAACCAAAGTGTATTGTCTGCAGGCGGCCCTGGCGCATGAATCTGCGCAGCGGGAACGACCTCGGACCACCAGGCGCCGAGAATACCATCATCTCATGGGGCCGGACACTCAGGGTCGGGGAAAAATCAAATACATATCCGGTGATATCTCGGGTGCTATTACAGATTGCGCAATAAATCAAAGTGCATTGTCTGTAGGAGGCCCTGGCGCATGAATCTGTGCAGCGGGAACGATCTCGGACCACCAGGGGCCGAGAAAACTACAGTCTCATGGGGCCGGACACTCAGGGTCAGGGGAATATCCAATATATATCTGGTGATATCTCGGGTGCTATTACAGATAGCGGAATAAATCAAAGTGCATTGTCTGTAGGAGGCCCTGGCGCATGAATCTGTGCAGCTTGAACGACGTCGGACCACCAGGGGCCCAGAAAACCACCGTCACATGGGGCCGGACACTCAGGGTCAGGGGAAAATCCAATATATATCTGGTGTCATCTCGGGTGCTATTAGAGATAGCGCAATAAACCAAAGTGAATTATCTGCAGGAGGCCATGGCGCATGAATCCGGGCAGCGGGAACGACCTCGGACCACCACGGGCCGAGAAAACCACCGTCTCATGGGGCCGGACACTCAGGGTCAGGGAATAATCCAATGTATATCTGGTGATATCTCGTGTGCTATTAGAGATAGCGCAATGAACCAAAGTGTATTGTCTGCAGGCGGCCCTGGCGCATGAATCTGCGCAGCGGGAACGACCTCGGACCACCAGGCGCCGAGAAAACCATCATCTCATGGGGCCGGACACTCAGGGTCGGGGAAAAATCAAATACATATCCGGTGATATCTCGGGTGCTATTACAGATAGCGCAATAAATCAAAGTGCATTGTCTGTAGGAGGCCCTGGCGCATGAATCTGTGCAGCGGGAACGATCTCGGACCACCAGGAGCCGAGAAAACCACCGACACATGGGGCCGGACACTCAGGGTCAGGGGAATATCCAATATATATCTGGTGATATCTCGGGTGCTATTGCAGATAGCGCAATAAATCAAAGTGCATTGTCTGTAGGAGGCACTGACGCATGAATCTGGGCAGCGGGAACGACCACGGGCCACCAGGGGCCGAGAAAACCACTTTTCTAATGGCTCCGGACACTCAGGGTCACATGAAAATCAAATATATATCTGGTGATATCTCGGGTGCTATAACAGATAGCGCAATAAATCAAAGTACATAGTCTGCAGGAGGCCCTTGCGAATGAATCTGTGCAGCGGGAACGACCTCGGATCACCAGGGGCCGAGAAAACCACCGACACATGGTGCCGGACACTCAGGGTCAGGGGAAAATCCAATATATATATGGTGATATCTCGGGTGCTATTACAGATAGCGCAATAAATCAAAGTGCATTGTCTGTAGGAGGCACTGGCGAATGAATCTGTGTCGCAGGAACAACCTCGGACCACCAGTGGCCGAGAAAATTACAGATACTCAGAATCCGTCACCCAAGGTCATGTAAAGATCCAGCATATATCTGGTGATATCTCGGGTGCTATTACAGATAGCGCAATAAACCAAAGTGCTTTGTCTGTAGGAGGCCCTGGCGCATGAATCTGGGCAGCGGGAACGACCTCGGACCACCAGGGGCCAAGAAAACCACCGTCTCATGGGTCCGGACACTCAGGGTCAGGTGAAAATAAAATATATATCTGGTGATATCTCGGGTGCTATTACAGATAGCGCAATAAATCAAAATGCATTGTCTGTAGGAGGCCCTGGCGCATGAATCTGGCCAGCGGGAACGACCTCGGACCACCAGGGGCCGAGAAAACCACAGTCTCATGGGGCCGGACACTCAGGGTCAGGGGAAAATCCAATATATATCTGGTGATATCTCGGGTGCTATTACAGATAGCACAATAAATCAAAGTGCATTGTCTGTAGGAGGCCCTGGCGCATGAACCTGTGCAGCTCGAACGACCTCGGACCACCAGGGGCCGAGAAAACCACCGTCTCATGGGGCCGGACACTCATGGTCAGGGGAAAATCCAATATATATCTGGTGATATCTCGGGTGCTATTAGATATAGCGCAATAAACCAAAGCGAATTATCTATGGGAGGCCATGGCGCATGAATCTGTGCAGCGGAAACGACCTCGGTCCACCAGGGGCCGAGAAAACCACAGTCTCATGGGGCCGGACACTCAGGGTCAGGGGAAAATTCAATATATATCTGGTGATATCTCGGGTGCTATTACAGATAGCGCAATAAATCAAAGTGCATTGTCTGTGGGAGGCCCAGGCGAATGAATCTCGGCAGCGGGAACGACCTTGGACCCCCAGGAGCCGAGAAAACCACCGTAACATGGGGTCGGATATTCAGGGTCAGGGGAAAATCCAATATATATCTGGTGATATCTCGGGTAATATTAGAGATAGCGCAATAAACCAAAGTGAATTATCTGCAGGAGGCCCTGGCGCATGGATCTGTGCAGCGGGAACGACCTCGCACTACCAGGGGCCGAGAAAACCACCGTCTCATGGGGCCGGACACTCAGGGTCAGGGAATAATCCAATGTATATCTGGTGATATCTCGGGTGCTATTACAGATAGCGCAATAAATCAAAGTGCATTGTCGGTAGGAGGCCCTGGCGCATGAATCTGGGCAGCGGGAACGACATCGGACCACCAGGGGCCGAGAAAACCACAGCCTCATGGGGCCGGACACTCAGGGTCAGGGGAAAATCCTATATATATCTGGCGCTATCTCGGGTGCTATTAGAGATAGCGCAATAAATCAAAGTGCATTGTCTGCAGGAGGCACTGGCGAATGAATCTGTGCGCCAGGAACGACCTCGGACCAGCAGTGGCCGAGAAAATTACAGATATTCGGAATCCGTCACCCAAGGTCATGTAAAAATCCAGCATATATCTGGTGATATCTCGGGTGCTATTACTGATAGCGCAATAAACCAAAGTGCATTGTCTGTAGGAGGCCCTGGCGCATGAATCCGGGCAGCGGGAACGACCTCGGACCACCAGGGGCCGAGAAAACCACCGTCTCATGGGGCCGGACACTCAGGGTCAGGGGAAAATCCAATACATATCTGGTGATATCTCGGGTGCTATTCGTGATAGCGCAATAAACCAAAGTGAATTATCTGCAGGAGGCCCTGGCGCATGAATCTGTGCAGCGGGAAGGACCTCGGACCACCAAGGGCCGAGAAAACCACCGTCTCATGGGGCCGGACAGTCAGGGTCAGGGAAAAATCCAATATATATGTGGTGATA